>NC_132784.1:79864763-80164763 GCF_048418805.1 Vulpes vulpes | reverse complement strand
CCTGGAGACATTGACCACCCCCTTATCTCTGGGTTATGTTACTGACCTTCCCAGGGCCTTTTCAGGTCATTGGGGAAGCCAGATCCCATGCTTCATGGTGTATTGTTTTATCTGCATCCTGAAATAGTGGACAGAACTGTTAGATCTGGGACATGGAGCCACTCTGTCTCCCTATTCAGTGGGTATTAAGGAGGTTATGCCAACCTGGCCCTCTCACTCAGCTCGCTCGAGGTGGATGAGAGAGTCGGAAGTGGAGAAGATGAACTGACAACACTGGTGGCTGAGGATCTCCACCGAGCATGTGAACAGGGAAGCTTAGAGGGGTGAGTGAACTTGAAGAGACACAGGAGCTGGACCCAGGTCTATCTACCTCTTGCTCTACTCCAATCTACCTCACCTCTAATGATAACCAGATCTCATAAGGAAACAAGATGCCCTCAAGTCTGTCTCAGGAGGGGAAGTGACAATTCAGCACTTCAACGAGGTTATCTGTTGCATTCTTCTAAAACGACTTTCAAAAGGTTAGCAAATTAAGTCTCAGTCCCCCATGCTGACCTTAAGACTAATTGATAGGCATTAACTCCCTCCTCCTCCACCCATTCTAGATCTCTCTTATTCTTGTTCAACATTTTGCTTAGTCTGAGTTACTTTATCCAAGACTTTATCCCTGAGAGGTCTCAGCTCTTGATTTCCCTGCTATTATCAGACTGACTGCTACAATTGGCCATTTGCTCTTTTCACTCCGGTTGGAAGCACTAAGTTGATGCCCCCAAGGTCCTTGAGTTTCAGACTTCTGCTCCCTCCTTGCCCCCACTGTGTAGGAGAAAACCTCGCTCATAATGGTAATCAAGATCAGTTCTCCAATCAAAAGAGTCACTCCTTTATTGACCTTCTGATCTACTTGACCTTCTGATCTACTAGCACGAGGAGCCCAAAGTGGCTTGGGAGTCAGTGGGAGACTTATTGTATCTTATGGAAGAAGTGATCCCACAGTGAAAATTAGCACTCTAACCCCAAAAAAGCCTGCTTTTGGAAACAGGAGCACAAATTTTAAAATTGGCCATAAGGAGTGATGGTAAGAAGGGACAATCCTCCCTCTACCCATTGGTTTCTGAACCCACACATTCCAGCTATTGAGGACACAACACATATATTGCTGGAATCACTGAATATTACTGATCCTTTAGGATAACACCTGAAACCTGCAAAGTGTTTCCTCAACCTTAGTTAAGACTTTCAGGCCATTTCTCCATTCTATCAAGTGAGCTGCTTTTAAGAAATAAAGAACAACGTAAGACAGGTGCATCCTATGGCTTCCTGTTATACCTCTTTTCCTATAAAATGGGTCCCTTATGAATAAACATTTTCATGGCCACAATGGTCATTCTGTCCACTTGGTTGTTAAGAAACTCTTCTGTGATGGATGCTCTCTAGTGGGCATGAACATGAGAAATGAAATCCACATGCTTTGTGTCCTCTCTGTAGGTTCATCTTCATACCTTTTGCTCAGAATTTCATATTCTTGATTTTCCAGTTTTGCTTTTTGGAAGTTCCTGAACAACAGGCCAAATCATTGATCACTGTCCATGAATAAATGTATATCCATGCTCTGATTATCTATACCTTTCTACAAAGTAGACAATCAAGTGTGCTACTCACAACTCTCCCAACAGGACAATTTCTTTTCACCAGTATTCTTCGAAGCCACACCCAAGTGGGACTGTAACATAGCAGTACGACCAGCACTGACATATCATACTGACTGCTTTGTGAACCAGGCTTGAATCCTTTTGTCAAAGGGCTATAGAGAAATCTCCTTGAGGACATATGTGTATGTTAAGGGATAAGAATCATTGCAATAGGGATCCCTGGGTGGCGCAGCGGTTTGGCGCCTGCCTTTGGCCCAGGGCGCGATCCTGGAGACCCGGGATCGAATCCCATGTCGGGCTCCCGGTGCATGGAGCCTGCTTCTCCCTCTGCCTGTGTCTCTGCCTCTCTCTCTCTCTCTCTCTCTCTCTCTCTCTGTATGTGACTATCATAAATAATAAAAAAAAAAAAAAAAAAAAAAGAATCATTGCAATAGATTAATGTCTTGTGGCTTGGCTTGAGCCTGATCCTGCATGTACCTCTTCCATTGTATAATAGAATGTAGTTGCATCTGTCTTGCCTTATGACATGAAGGATAAGACTACGCCCAGTTCATTATGGATGGTCCAGATTTCATAGTCACTTGGTGATACAATGCTCTAGTTCTCAGTCTCAAGAAAAGCTTTTCAATACACCAGGAATTATTTTTCAAAAACAGAGTTGTTTCCTATTGCAGAGTATGCCAGGGTCTATACTGCAGTAAGAGTATGGAGCTTACTAGAGATTTGACACAGCATCCTCAGCACTTTAGATACCTCCAGGCCCATTGGATCTGCCAAGTCATACCATCCAGGAGACAGGGAAGCTTGTACTACCACCTGGACCTCCTTCAGATTCCTGTCATGCTCTGAACCCCTGTTGAAATTGACAGCCTTCCCCGATATCTGGTAAAAGAGTCCGAGCAGTGTTTCTGAAGTGTGGTACATTTTGTTTCTAAAACCCAAAAGGACCCATCAATTCAGTGTCTTTTGTTGTTGATGCAGTAAGAGGTACAAAATGTAACAACTTGACCTTTATTTTAGAGGAATATCCTTACCTATATCACACCAATGGACATCTTAAAACTTCATTGATGTAGCAAGCCCTAGATTTTCATGGGATTTATTTCCCACCCTCTGGCAAGCAAGAGGAGACGAACAATTTTGGCTACTAATAGGAGAGAAAACCAAGAGAGTGTGATTTCATGGAAATCAAGGAAGCGAAGTCAAGTCAAGAAAGTATTTAAGTTAAAAATGATCTTTTGTTAGACATTGCCATTCAGGTGTATCTTAAGAAATGACTTTTAACTTTGGTAATGTGAAAATCCTGACAGGGTGGTTTTAGTGGAGTTTCAGAGGTAAAAATCTAATTGGAATTGGTCAAAGAGAAAAGGATAGAAGAAGAGGAGATGAGTCTTTTAAGGTATTTGCTATAAAGCAATACAAAGACATAAGGCAATAACTGGAGGTGGATGAGGGGTGTAGAGAAGTTTCTTTTTTTATTTTTTTTTAAGCTATAAGACTGTCAGATATTATGCAGATGTAATGACTCAGAGGACAGGAAGATTAATAGTGCAGGACAAGAGCAAAGTCCTAGATGAGAGAGGTTAAGGATCTAGGCCACAAGCAGAAGTTTTGACCTTAGACTGGAGCACAGACTGCTCCACTGTAGCAGAAAGACAGGCAAAGTATAGGAGTCTAGAGGGAGGGAGTTTGGAAAATTTGCTGATGGGAGGACAAGGAAGGTCTCTTTTGAACACTTGTATTTTCTCAGTGAAATAAGATCTCCAGCAGCACTGAGCAATGGATGGCAGGGCATGGGAGATTTAACAAGAAGGAAATTGTGTGCTTCTCAGAGGCCTGGAATCACTGGGCTGGAGGAAGGCAAAGGGATGACCCAGAGGTCCTAAGAGCCTCCTTGAGGTTTGTGGTTGTCCATTTAAAAATAGTGGTTGTCAGCATTGTTGTATCTGATACACTCTTTGTATAACAAATATTTTGTTCTGATCCTCTACTATCCTGAAATTAAAATTCATAGTTAAGATAACCTACATACCAATATAATTTCGAAATAAATGCCTGTCTAGTAATAATAATGATAGTAAAAGAAAATAATTTTAAAATAAAAGTAATATATATTTCAATATAAATTCTCAGTACATCTCTATTGGACAGCATGAGTAAGTTTGCAGATTCTTTTTCCAATGTATAGTATCAGCTAAATGTGTGGACTACAAATGCCAAATAATACAGTTGTGTCATATTGGTGACTCAATATGACTCAATATGACTCAATTCATGGGTTATGAATGGTAGTGTCATAAGTGATAGAATTTTTCCAAAAGATTAAATGACACATGAAGCATCAAACAAATTTTCCTTCTTTGAGGTATTTGAGGGAGTTGCACTCCTAGAAAATTTAATATGTATTATAGTCACACAAAAATGCTGTGCTTATTATAAAATGTAGTTTGATTTTAGACTCTGATAAATAGGTATTCACCTAACATGAATGTTCACAGGGAAATTTGAAAGTCTGTGGAATTCAGGACAAACTTTCTTTGTGCAGGACACTCCCATAGTTTGAAGGACATTTGGCATTCTTTGTTCCCTGCCAATTGAAATGACAGTAATGTCCTCCAATCCAACCAAAAACTCCTCAGACTCTCACAGCACTCTGTAATATAGCCACACTGCCTCTTACTTTCACTGTTCCCTGTTGATTTATTGTCATTCCATTCATATTTTCTTATGTGTGCTTTTCTACCCAGTGTTCCACTGTTGAGGTATTCTATACCTACAGCAGGTAAAGAATTGGACCAAGGTTGCTTTCTATTTTTTTAAATTGACTACAAAGAAGGAAGAATAGGGCAATGGATCAGGACAAGAAGGTGGCTGTAGTGCTGAAAGAGTAGGGCAATGGGTCAGTATAAGAGGGTGGCTGTAATGCTGGACCTTGAATCCTAACTAGGTATAGAGGGAAAAGTAGACCTGGCAGGGAGGTATGGAATGTGACAAGATGGTAGAAACAATGGTTTGGAGCATCTGGTAGAGTGAAGAATTGTTAGAGTGGGCTATTTAAATATGTGAACTAGAGAAAAGGGAGATGGTGATGATAAGGTGGGCTTCTTGCAATTGAGATTTTAGAAGAGGTACAGTTATTTGTAATGGCCACTTTGAGTCTGTGTCCATGGGAAGGGTAGCTGATATGAGATGGAGTTAAGATCATTGGAGGCACTACGAAGCTGGGGGGATTGTCTACTTAGATATATATTTTTAAGCAGTTTATTTATGTATTAAAGATTCTATTATTTATTTATTTATTTATTTATTCATTTATTCATGAGAAACACAGAGAAAGAGGCAGAGACATAGTCAGAGGGAGAAGCAGGATCCCCTTGGGGAGCCCAATGTGGGACTCCATCCCAGGACCCCAGGATCACGCCCTGAGCCAAAGGTGGATGCTCAACCATCAAGCCACCCAGGGGTTGGGTCTACTTAAGTATTTAAAAGATGTTGAATGATTACAGGAGCAGAGGGTGAGAGAACAAAAGCAAGCCAGGATAGTAAAATCTTCAATAAATGAGAGGGAAGGCTACAGAAGAACTGATATGAATGCAGCAAGGAAGGATAATAGCTCAGACGTGATTTCACCAAGAAGAGAAATGTAATACAGGGGCTATTAGCCCTGGCTTGTAAAGCCCTCGACCTGGTTCCACCTGGTTCCGTGTTGGTAAGGAACAGATCTTTCCTGCCGCCCCAGCCCTACTGCCCAGGCCCCAATAATTCCCATCAAGCTTACGCAAGATTGATTACTGCAGATGGTTCTGATAGGGCTGGGCTACTTCAGAAAACTTGTAGGCTCAGATGGCCATCATATATGTTAGAAAGTATAAGTGATGGGCTGCTTCTTGTATTCTCACTCATGAATCAATGATTTATATGTTAATAAATGTCCATCATTTCATTTCTAGGCTCAGTATGATTTAGCTATCTATATATAGTGATTATTCTCTTGCCATAATGTTATATTTTATTGGTTAATACTGATTTTGGAATTTTACATCTTTAATTTTAAGTAAAATTGCTGTATTACTTCCTAAATTACCAGTGATCTCTCCTTTGTGGAATAAATTAACTAGTTTTCTATATCTTTATGGTTTAAAATACTTTATATAGCATGAAAATGATCTTTTCCATGACCTGTGAAGTTATGTGAACGAGAGCATGTTTTTTATTTTCTGTCTCAAATCTATGAGGTTTAAAAATAAATTCATTTATCTCATCAGAAATTTTGCATTTATTATTACATGTTCATAATATACTCTTTCAAATGTTTATAATATACTCTTTCAATCTTTTCTATGCTAAATATTTAGCTCAGTTTCCCTATTTAGTTTGTATTGTATTAATCTAGATTTTTTTGCAAGAGATTTGCTACTTTTTATTTCAAAAACGTTTCTTTGAATCATTCTGATGTTCTATTTTCTGATTTATTTATTTCTATTTGAATATTATTTCCTTTCATCTATTTTCCACGGGACAATTTTATATATACTTTAAAATAATTGACTTGAATGTTTATTAGGTTCTCAATTTCACTTTTAATAAAAAAGAACTTAATATTATGGATTTATCTTTGTAATTCTAGGTTATGTTTTCATAATTCTTATTTTCATTGCTTTCTAAACCACTATTGATCATATTACTTTTTTCTTTATATGATATAATAGTATTTGGGGAGAGAAAATATGTTTTTTTTAAATTACGTGATTGCAGTTGCAGAATTTAAACTTTTATTTATATCCAATTTTAATCTATGCATTTTCCACAAAGTGTGGCTTGTTCAATTTTCATTTTAAAACTGTATTTAAGTTTACATTGTTAGTATGTGACAAATATTATAAATGTCCCAAGAATTGTTGAGGAAGATATTTTCTGTTAGTAGGCTACAATGTTGATAAATAGTCATATTTATATTTGTTATATTAGTCTGATAGTTTATATCCTTATCTGTTACTCTAGGAAAATTACCTGGAGGTTTATAATCTGTTGGTCTTGTAATGATGTCTCTCTCAATAATTGTGTTTATGTCAGTTTCTCTTTGAATGTCTAAAAGGTTTTTTGCTTGATTTTTTCTTAGTGTTGTTATTTATGTCACTGTTATTATAAATTGGTTATTTACTTTGACTTTTGCCTAACATTCCACTGTTATGACATTGCCAATTTTTCCTGATTTTTAAAAATTGATTCTTTTGTTTTAAAATTGCCTTTTTTGATGTCTCTTGTACACAGCAAATGATCAGATTTGGATTTTTAATTCAAACTGAGTCTTTGCCTAGTACATAAATTTGTCTCTTATTTTGTTTTAGGTGGGCCATAAAACATGAAGGAACTAATAAGCCGGGCCAGTGGAAACATTCCAGAGTTGAAAATCCTCTCTGGAACAAGCTTACCTACATGTGGCCAGTTCTTCCCAGTGGCCAACTTAATGAGGTTGTATCTTTTAGCATAAGAGTTGGTGAGATTTCCTTTCAGGCCCAGCATGGGCTCAATTTTTCTGAAACTTTCCATGAATCTTTTGAATTACAGTTGTTAGGTGCAAGAGATCAATTAATTCTGTTTTTGTACCAATTCATTAGAAAGATATGTTCAAGTTTTCCATTATGAAAATGAACTTATTTCATCTTGTAGTCTGTCAAATTTTACTTGATGTATTTTGAAATTCAGTTCTTAGACACACACATATTTAGAAATATTATTTCTCCCTGGTGAATTGAAACTTTTATCATTATGGAGAGACTCTCCCTAGCTCTAGTAAAATAAATCTCAGTTATGCAGTACTAATAGAAATATCCCAGGTGGACCAACTGGGTGGCCTAGCCCGTTCTTCATCTGCCTGGCTTGAGTTGTGACCCTAAGTTCCTGGGAGGAGTCCTGCATTGGGCTCCCTGCTTAGTGGGGAGTCAGCTTCTCCTTCTGTTTCTCCCTCTCCTTGTGTTCTCTCTCTCTCTCTCATAAATAAATAAACAAACAAATAAAATCTTAAAGAAATATGCCAGATAATAATAATAATTATTATTATTATTTGCTTAATATATCTTCTTTCCATCCTTTTACTCTCTATACTTGTATATTCTTCTGTTCTAGAAGGATCTCCAATAATTAGCATATAGTTCGTATAGAAACAATTATCTGACAATCTTTATCTCTAAATTAAAGGATTTGGTCCTTTCTATTTATTGCCATAACAAATATTTTGGATTTTTATTTGCTTTCTATTTGTCCTGGCTTTCCTGTGTTTCATTTTTCCTCCGTTCTTATTTCTTTTAGATTGATTTTTTTCTCATTACATTTTTCCTCTCTACTAGTTTGGAAATTATATACTCCATTTCCATTCTTTTTCATTATTCCTCTGAGTCTTTCACCTTACATATGTAAATGATCAAAATCTGAAGTGAACAAATGTATTTACTCTTCTCCCAAATAATCAAGAATATTAGAAAACCTTAACTTCAACCACATGATTTGTAACATATGCTATTATAGTCATGAAATTTATCTTTTAAAAAAATATTAAATTGTTATAGGTAGCAAATATTTATTTAGACTTAGCCCCATTTGTTTCCTTTCTTGTCATAATTCCTTCTTACATCCCAGTCCTTGCACGTGTGATTACTTTCCTTGTTCCTAGTATACACTTCTCTTAATTACTGGTAGCAAATTCCGTTTCTATTTATCTGAAGATGTCTTTGTTTTGCCTTCCTTTATATATTTTCATTTAGCAAGTAAAAGATGTCATCACCAATTTCTCCCTTCCATTGTTGCTATCTGGCAGCCATCTATCTTTCTAAACATTATTCCTTTGAAGGTAATCTATCTTTTCTCTGACTGCTAATTTTTTTATTTTTATTTTTTTAATTTTATTGGGATGCCTGGGTGGCTCAGCAGTTGAGCATCTGCCTTTGGCTCAGGGAGTGATCCCGGAGGTCTGGGATCGAGTCCCACATCGGGCTTCCTCCATGGAGCCTGCTTCTCCCTCTGCCTATGTGTCTGGCTCTCTTTCTCTCTCTGTGTCTCCCTGAATAAATAAATAAAATCTTTTTTAAAATTTTTATTTAAATTCAGTTAACTAACATATAATGTATTAATAGTTTCATATAATGTATTATTAGTCAGTGATTCATCAGTTTTATATAACACCCAGTGCTCATCACATCACATGCCCTCCTTAATGCCTATCACCCAGTTAAACTGTCCCCCAACCTCCATCCCCTCCAGCAACCCTCAGTTTGTTTTCAAACTGTTAAGAGTCTTTTATAGTTTGTCTCCCTCTCTGATTTCCTCATGTTTTATTTTTTTCCTCTCTTCCCCTATGATCCTCTGCTTTGTTTCTTAAATTCCACATATGAGTGAGATCATATGGTAATTGTCTTTCTCCAATTGACTTATTTCATTTAGCATAATACCCTCTAGTTCCATCCACATCGTTGCAAATGGCAGGAATTTTTTTTTTTAATGTCTGATTGCTTACGTATCTTTCCTTTCCTTTCCTTTTATAACTTTCAACTTCACCACAAAATGTCTGAGAGAGGATTTTTTTTTTTTTTTATTGTTCCTGCTTGGAGTTCTTGACTCTATGGATTGGTAGGATGCGTCATTTCTGAAAATTTATCACCCATTATCAAATATCCTCTCTCTTATATCCCCTCATTCCATTCTTTACAGAAAACCCTGATTAGGTATAAGCTAGAGCTTCTTATTTTGACCTCCATGTCTCTTAACCTCTCTTTCATATTTTTCATGTCTTTGTCTCTTTATATATTTTTGCTTGCTCATGTTTCCAGGCATATTTCTTTCAGTTAATTAATTTTTTCTCTTTATTTTTATGTCATGTATTTTAAATTACAAGTGAGGGTCAGCCTGTGTTATGAATTCTCAATGAAGATAATTTTCCTCTTCTATACATAGAAAATGTTTGAGACAACCTAGTTTACTTGCAGCCACCTGGAGGGAATTATTTCTGGTTTGCCTCTTCAATGAAATTTAGCCTTTTGTGACTCTTGTCTTATGAGGGGAGTTTTTCTGTTAGTCTCCCACCCTTGGCTAAGCTCTGAAATTTGTCTTCTGTGTCCTTCCCTTTGCAAGACCATGGGAACAGAAATTCAAGTTCATTGAGGTTTGGCAAATTTCCTAAAACCAAAATCCAGTTTCAGTACTCTGTTTACCTCTCTCTGGGGCCCTAGTATATTTTGCCTTATTACTATGTCAATGATAGGCTCTAAAGATTTTTTTTAAATATTGTCTCCTGATTTTTTTGGTTGTTTTGTCATATTTTCTGGTTTCAATCAAGTTTTCTCTTTCTCCTTAAATCACAATTTCCTATGCCTCCTCACCGATTAAATGAATCTCAGCACTTTAGGAAAAAGACAGATGGAGTCTGAAACCAAGAAGTCATTACTTAGGCCTCCAAGATGTTCTTAAATTTAAACGTGCATTTAGATGCTCTTATATTTAGTAGTAAAGCAACAGTTCAGATAGCTGAGTTTTGTTGAGTGAGAAAGGAGTTCTTCAAAATACCAGAGGCTGAGGGTTGGGCAGCCTGACCAGTGGCTAGGTGAATTATATGTCTGAGACTCAGGTTTATAGCACTAGTGAGAGCCAACTGGAGCCAAGTGTGGGGAAGTGGCACAGAGAGACCAATAGGCCCAGAATAAGCCAAGAAAAAAACCGTGAGTTGCACTAATTGTAGACTTTTCTCCAGAAGTTCAGGAAAAACAGGCTAAAACCGAGAAAGCAGGCAGGATAATTTACACCTTAACTGGTGGTGTTTAGATGCCAGCAGGTTGCCCAGTGACCAAAGAACACAAGAAGAATATACTTAGAGGCTCTGAGGACCAAGGTCAAGTACTCACAAATAGACCAGGGACCCCTATCCCAAGAGTATACAGTTTGTTGCACTTTCACCTACCAGAAACCATGTTGAGGAAGAAGAAGGGAAGAGATATGTCCCTAAAAGGACACAACAGTTCTGGTAAGAAATCTAAAACTTCAATTTGGTTGAATACATTTACAAAAGGACACAGCTTTAAAAACAAATAGAAAAGTCTGTTTTGAGGCACCTGGGTGGCTCAGTTGGTTGTCTGCCTTCAGCTAAGGTCATGATCCCAGATTCTGGGATCCAGTCCTGCATCAGGCTCTCTGCTCAGCAGGGAGTTGCTTCTCCCTCTCCCTCTGCCTGACACTCTGCCTATTTGTGCTTTCTGTCAAGTAAACTAATAAAATCTTTAAAACAAAACAAAACAAAAAGAGCATTGTTTTAGGTTAGCAGAAACTGCACACCTTTAATTGGAATATCAAGTATTCATCATCCAATGGGGTGGGAGATAGACAGGGATGTCTCACAAGAAAGTGTTCTTTCTTATGTAGGAAAAGCGAGAAGATTATGATTATTGCAAATTTCACAGATATTGTGCTTACATTTTTAAACCTCAGTATATAAGTAATGTAATTTGGTTAATTAAGTAATTGATTTAAATGATGTATGGGAATTATATTCGGAGATCTAAGTTAACCTGATTCCTTTAAAATTTACCATTAAAAAAATACATTTTTGCTAATGGCCTGAGATTTGACAACTAAATGGTCTTAGGAATAGAAATGGACTGCTACAAAGTTCTATAGCCATTCAAGCAGAATAACAGATTTTGGGTGGAGAGATATGCCTGCCTGTACCCCAACAAAACTCTGGTCCTCACTTTTAAACTAAGGGGAAAAGACTAAGGCACTAAATTAGCTAAAGTAAGACAAATTGATCATGTATTTCAAAATGACTTAGCCTAAGAGTACTATTAGTTCTTGCGGTGTTTAAGGAAAGAAGAAAATACTTACCAAGCAGGGAACTCAAATAGTTCTTATTCAAATTAAATATAATCTATTTCATTTAAAGTCTGGATCCATTTTATCTGAAGGACTATACTTTCTTCCACTCTCATTTCTACAGAATTTATTTTTTAAGCAAAAAGATGATATTATCAGTGTGTAATTAAATGCAATTAATATTTTGCTTGAAAAGACTTTCCATATAAATAAACTGCAGTTAGGAAATTCAGCCTTCATATTGTGGTGATTCAGGACATTTTGATCACAATAAACATATGTATTAAATTTATTCCAGATTTAATCTTTCAACCTTATGACTTATCAGACATTTAGGCAATGCAGACAGAACAAGGAAGGAGATAATGGTTGCTACCTTCATGGAGCTTACAGGTTAAGAAGTATAGGCTGTCTATCAAAAGGGAAGGAACAAGAAAAGGAGGAAGGCAGACTTGATGAATAAAAGACAAAGAAGGGAGAAAAAAAATTCAGAGAAAATGTTTGGTCCTTCAGAAATCAAGGCCGTTTGTTGAGCCAATTCATTCAGTCCCATGGTCAGTATGAGGAAAGTCAGTTGGCCTGATTGTCTGAATGGGCCTGAATATAGAGTCAAATATTGAATATAAGAAATCCATCTGAGAAAAACTATCCTGCAGGGTGCCTAAGTGGCTCAGTTGGTTAAGAGGCCAACTCTTGGTTTCAGCTCAGGTCATGATCTCAGGGTTGTAGGGTTGCGGGACCCATACCTGCCTTCGGCTCTGTGCTCAGCAGAGAGTCTGCTTCTCTCTCTTCCCCCTTTTCTCTGCTGTTCCCCCTGCTTGTGCTCATTCTCTCTTTAAAATGAATAAATCTTTAAAAAAAAGAAAAGAAAAAACACTATCCTGAGTGAGACTCAAGTTCTCTTGTTTACTCTTTGACAAGAAACTTCAAAAAAGAATGTGACCAAGGGAAGATTTTTAAAAAATGGACAATGGGCATTATTTTTATGGTAATTCAGACTACTTTAATACCAACTCTGCTTCTCAGTGATAACAGCTGCTCTAATGACTGATTTCATGCTGTTCTCACTGTTAAATATTATTCTAAAAGGCAATTGATAATATTCTTTTTTTTATTTTTAGTTTTTTTTAATTTTAATTTTTTTAATTTTTAAAAAAATTTTTTAATTTTATTTATTCATGATAGGCACACAGTGAGAGAGAGAGAGAGAGGCAGAGACACAGGCAGAGGGAGAAGCAGGCTCCATGCACCAGGAGCCCAACGCGGAACTCGATTCCGGGTCTCCAGGATCGCGCCCTGGGCCAAAGGCAGGCGCTAAACTGCTGTGCCACCCAGGGATCCCCAACTGATAATATTCTTATGAGCAAATACCTTTTCATATAGCTTAGGATATCAACATTATAAAAATATGTTAAAACTTTATAAAACACAAACTTAATAAATTGTTATGGTTTATTCTGTGATTAATTCGCTGGAATAATTTATGGGAACTCAAACTACTTTCTTACCCCTTTGGAAAAAAAAGTTGTAAATTGAGAGCTGTACTTTTAAACATTTAAAGATAAGGAACAATGGGTTTTCATATTTAAGGGTGAACTTGTTGGAAAAGTGAGCCCAGAGAGACTTAAGATTTTGGAACGGGCCACTGAATAGTGATTTTAAAATTTTATTATTATTATTATTATTATTATTATTATTATTATTATTATTTTAGAGAAGGAGGGAGGGGGGAAGGACAAAGAGATTGGAGGAGAGAGAATCTTAAGCAAGCTCCACATCCAGAGTGAAGCCCCAGGCGGAGCTCAATTACATGAACCTGAGATCATGACCTGAGCTGAAATCAAGAGTTGGATGCTTTACCAACTGAGGCACCCGAGTGCCCCTAAAATGTACAAATTGTTAAATTAAAATATAAGTATTAGGAGAGGTCCATGTTAAACAAAATCATTTTATTTTGTACACATTTTATTAATTTGTTAAGAGATTATGATTATTAGCTGATACTATAAGGGTATAAAAGAGAGGTGTAATAAGTCCCAAGGCAGGAAATTGAAGAACTTATTAATTTATTAATAACAAATAGATGAAGGCAGACCAGTTTGATAAGAAACTTAGAACACTAGTTAAGAGCAGGACTCCCCAAAGAAGCACAGGCTCTTTCTTGTCATGAGAGAGAGAAAAAGCAGAATTATCAGTTTAAAGAAGCACCAAGGCCCATTTCCTGACAATACAGCTATGACATGGAATATTGTGAATGCAGAAAAAGCCAATAAAGAAATGAATGGGAACATCTGAATTCCAGTGGCAAAAATGTGAGGGAGGAAACAGCACTCCATGCTTATTAATGAATTACCAATGTTTTTATTGTGCTTCATTATCCTGACAGCATAGCTCTATTTCCATGGATGATGAAGAACAAGGTTTAAAGTAGCCTTTTTTTTTTTTAAGATTTTATTTATTTATTTATCAGAGACACACAGAGAGAGGCAGAGACACAGGCAGAGGGAGAAGCAGGCTCCCCAGGGGGAGTCTGATGTGGGACTTGATCCCAGGATCCTGGGATCACGCCCTGAGCCAAAGGCAGACGCTCAACCACTGAGCCACCCAGGTGCCCCTAAAGTAGCTTAAACAAAGAACTGCCAGTGATTGGTCATACATTCGGAAAGTTTTGAAACCCAAGATAAATTTTTCATTTCTTTGGATTGGGTTCTGCGATGTCTCATATTAAAGAGAAGGCCCTTGGACTTCATCTAACTGGAAAGCAAAGGAAGCCATCTGAAGTGGTGCTAAAGCCAATGTCTATAGTGGTTCCCACTTCCATGAGGGCTTTGGAAGTGAAAAGATCTAAAAATGACTAGGAGCTATGACAGCATAGTCCAGGTAAATTTACCAGAGATACAGCATGCATGCAGTATTGAAAAAAAAAAAAACTTAGTCCCACATTAGTACCCACATTAGAGGTACTTAGTACCTCTATGAATTGACAGTTTCTCACAGACTAACCTCAAGGAAGTATCTTGTTCTTCTTGCCTTTCCCTTCCATGGTCCAGAAAGAAAGAGGGAAATATTGGGTATTTTACACCAAAACTTCAAAGTGAGAGTAATTTTTCAAAGTGTTTTTTTTTTTTAAGATTTTATTTATTCATGAGACACAGAGAGAGATAGATACACAGGCAGAGGGAGAAGCAGGCTCCATGCAGGGAGGCCGATGTGGGACTCGATCCTGGGTCTCCAGGATCACACCCTGGGCTGCAGACACCGCTAAACCGCTGAGCCACCCAGGCTGCACTTAAAGTTTTTAGTTAGTTAACATACAGTGTTATATTAGTTTTAGGTGTACAATATAGTGATTCAACAATTCCATACAGTACCTGGTACTCATCAGAAGTGCACTCCTTAATCAGTTTGGGTTTTTTTCTCTATAATTAAGAATCTGTTTCTTGGTTTGTCTCTCTCTTTCTCTTTTTCTCTCTCTATTTTCCCCTTTGCTCATCTGTTTTATTTTTTTTTATTTTTATTTTTTAGATTTTATTTATTTATTCATGAGAGACAGAGAGAGAGGCAGAGACACAGGCAGAGGGAGAAGCAAGCTCCATGCAAGGAGCCTGACATGGGACTCAATCCTGGGACTCCAGGATCATGCCCTGAGCCGAAGGCAGATGCTCAACCGCTGAGCCACCCAGGGGTCCTACCTCATCTGTTTTATTTCTTAAATTCCACATATGAATGAAATCATATATTTGTCTTTCTCTGACTTATTTTGCTTAGAATTATACTCTCTAGCCCCATCCATGTCATTGCAAATGGCAACATTTCATTTTTTATGGCTTAGTTGTATTCCATTGTGTGTGTGTACGTGTGTGTACGTGTGCGCACTCATGCACGCACGTGTGTAACATCTTCTTTATCCATTCATCAATCAGTGGACACCAGCTACTTCCATAATTTGACTATTGTAAATAATGTTGCTATAACAGAGGGGCAGATATCTCTTTGAACTAGTGTTTTTTGGTGTCATTTGGATAACTACCCAATAGTGTGATTGTTGGATCATAGGGTTGTTCTGTTTTTAAATTTTTGAGGAACCTCCATATTGTTTTCCACCAGTTTTCATTTCTACCAATAGGGCAAGGGGGTCCTTTTTCCCCTGAATCCTTGCCAACACCTATAGTTTCCTGTATTGTTGGTTTTAACTATTCTGACAGGTGTGAGGTGATATCTCCTTGTAGCTTTGATTTGCGTTTCCCTGATGAGAAGTGATGATGAGCATCTTTTCCTATGTCTGTTGGCCATCTGTATGTCATTTTTTGGAGACATGTCTGTTTATGTCTTCTGCCCACTTTTTAACTGGATTATTTGGGGTTTTTTTGGGGGGGTGTTCTTTAGGTTCTTTATATATTTTGGATACTACCTGTTAATTGGATATCTCATTTGCAAATATCTTCTTCTATTCCACAGATTGAGTTTCAGTTTTGTTGACTGTTTCCTTTGCTGTGCAGAAGCTTTTTTTTTAAATGTAGTCCCAATAATTTATTTTTTCCTTTTGTTTCTCTTGCCTCAGGAGATGTAACTAGAAAAAAAGTTGCTACAGCTGATGTCTGAGAAGTTATGCCTACTCTCTTCTAGGGTTTCTATGGTTTCAGGTTTAGGCCTTTTATCCATTTTGAATTTATTTTTATGTTTGGTGTAAGAAAGTGGTCCACTTTCATTGTCTTACATGTTGCTATCCAGTTTTTCCAACCCCATTTGTTGGAGAGACATTTTCCCATTGGATATTCTTTCCTGCTTTGTTGAAGATGAGTTGACCATATAGTTGTGGGTTTATTTCTGTGCTTTCTATTCTATTCCATTGATCTATGTGTCTGTTTTTGTGCTTGATACCACACTATTTTGATCACTACAGCTTTGTAATATAACTCAAAGTCCAGAACTCTGATAGCTCCAGCTTTGCTTTTCTTTTTCAAGATTGTTTGGCTTTTGGGGTCTTTTTGGTTCTAAGCAAATTTTAGGAATGTTTATTCTAAGTGTGCGAAAAATGCTGCCGGTATTTTGATGGGGATTGCATTAAATGTGTACACTTTTTCATATAGTATAGACATTTTAACAAAATTTGTTCTTCCAGTGCATGAGCATGGAATGTCTTTCCATTTCTTTGTGTCATCTTCAATTTCTTCAATCAGTGTTTTATAGTTTTCAGAATACAGATATTTCACCTTTTTGGTTAGGTTTATTCCTAGGTATTCTATTATTTTGGCACAGTTGTAATTGGGATAATTTTCTTAATTTCTTGTTCTGCTGCTTCATCATTAGTGCATAGAAATGCAACAGATTTCTATACATTGATTTTGTATACTGTGACTTTACTAAATTTGTCTATCATTTCCAGGAGTTTTAAAAAATATATATTGTTTATTTATTTGAGAGAGAGTACAAGCAGGGGAAGAAGCAGATTTCTGACTGAGCCAAGAGTCTGACACAGGACTTGATCCCAGGACCCTGGGATCATGCCCTGAGCCAAAGGCAGGTGTTTAACCCACCGAGCCACCCAGGAGCCCCATCTCTAGAAGTTTTTTGGTGGAGTCTTTGGATTTTTATTTATTTATTTATTTATTTATTTATTTATTTATTTATTTATGAGAGACACACACACACACAGAATGGCAGAGACACAGACAGAGGGAGAAGCAGGCTCCATGCAGGGAGCCCCATGTGGGACTTGATCCAGGGACTCCAGGATCACTCCCTGAACCAAAGGCAGACACTCAACCGCTGAGCCACCCAGGTGTCCCTCTTGGATTTTCTGTGTGAATTGTCATGTCATCTGCAAATAGTGAAAGTTTTATTTCTTCCTTATCAATTTAGATGACTTATTTCTCTTTGTTGTCTGATTGCTGAGGACAGGACAAGCAATGTGACAGTAATTTTTTAATAAGAAGCCTGCTCTTCCCCATCTCTCCCCCATATCTAGCCTTAGTTTCATGATAATTTATGTCTAAATCTCAGCAAATATTGATTTTCTCTGAAATTCTTAATATCTTTGTTGTAAAGAGTTACAAGTAAGTCTTGAACTTACTTCTTTTTTTATTTTTTTATTTTTTATTATTTTTTTATTTTTATTTTTTTGGGGTTTTTTAAATTTATTTTTTATTTTTTTGAACTTACTTCTTAAAGAAGTTATGCAAATCCACTCTTTCACCATCCCTCACATTAAGTGAAATCTTTACACAATTGGAACATCTCAAATGAAAGTACACAATGGGTTTTTCATAACATATTTCTTTCCAGTAACTCTAGTAAGGGAGAGCCGCTCCATATTGCTCCATTCATAATAATAGTTACATATCTATATAAATACTTTATAATCTGTCCTTTGCAACTTAAATGCCATGCAGGTAAAAGGTTCTCAGTGAAGGTCAGATATATGGAAAAACTTCATTTTATTTATTTAAAAATTTTATTTATTTATTCCTGAGAGACACAGAGATAGAGGCAGAGACATAGGCAGAGGGAGAAGCAGGCTTCCCGCAGGGAGCATGATGCAGGACTTGATCCCAGGCCCCCAGGATCACACCCTGAGCTGCAGGCAGATGCTCAACCACTGAATTGTAGCCACCCAGGCATCCCAGAAAAACTTGATTAATTCAAGTTTTACTTGTTTAGAAGTGTGATAAGTTAGTCTCATTGTACGCCTTTATTATGAACATGTTTACTAAATAAAATATTATATTAAAATATAAATGAAAAAATACTCAACTGAAAACGACTCTACTTATGAGATTTTTAAACTTTATTTATACTATTTTTCCTCTTTAAATGCAATTAGTGTTATTTACTCATTCGTTTCACAAATTAAAGCATTATAATTGGATGCTGTCTCAGAATGTTTAATTTCCACAACCTTCAGATTTTGTTTATAACTTATTTAAAACACATTTTTTGAACTATGTAATTGTTCAGTATAATTACGTGATGCTAAGAAATTTTTAAGAGGATATAAATGAGTATATTTTCCTTATTATACTCCCTTTTAAAAAATGATCTCCTTTTCCATAAACTAATGGCCACACATCCTGGTCTGTATTAGTCTAACATGCCAGCATGTCTCCTCAACCCACCTGTATCTTTATCTTTGTCATGTCAGTTAGACACTGCTAGGACATTAGGACCACCCCTGTAGTGATTGAGCTTTATGTCTGCCTTTCACAACTTCTTCCTCTTTTGGATATTGGTATCCATATCTCCTTTAGGAAACTTCTTCCATTTATAGCTCATGTGGATGGTGGTGTCTTTGCTTGAGCTCCTCAGAAAGCAGAACCTGAGGCAAATAGCTTATGTGCTACTACCTTATTAGGATGTGCAGTCCCAGGGACAAGCAGGGAAGGAAGCAGAGCCAATATAAGAATGTGCTATGAAGCTCTCCTCAAATAATTCATTTAAACAATTATCTTAGGAAAGTCTTCTCTCCTGGAGAAGAAAAAGGAAAGAATTTATCCATCAGCTTCCATCTCTTTTAGGTCAAAGCTTTGCCCTAGGCTACACAACCAGAATGATGGATCAAAAATTCAAATTCAGGAAGTCTGGCTCAAGAGCCCAAGCTCTTAATCACTTCACAAGATGCTCTTCTGAATGTTAGTGATAAGAGCTAAGAAGAAATAGAAGCAAAGATAAGGGTTAGGAGATGTGGGGGCCAGGTGATGCAGGACAGGATTTGGAATTTTTGATTGACCTGGAAGGCTTCATTGAGACGATCCTTGAGTTAAGACCTGTAGAACAAGCAGCTCTCTAGGGCAAGAGCATGCCAAGAAATGCAAAGAACCCAAAATGGTATCTTTGAGGAACAATGAAGTAAATATGGCAGCAGCAGTGTGAGTGAGGGGGAGAGTAATAGGAGATAAAATGAGAGAGAAAAGATGAGGTACAGATCATGCAGAGCCTTGTAAGCCTAACACATCACGTCTGATCATCTCTTCTCAAATTTTCTCTTCTTCCACAAATGCTTATATTTGTGACTGGCCATAGTATCCACCCAGTTGCTCAAACTACAAACCTGGGAGCAATGAATCCTTCCCTCTTTATATCCCCCCAATATCTTGTTTTGTTAATCCTTAAGTCTCGTACATACACTCTGTCCTGTCCTTTGGCCCTTCCTTTACTGCCCTAACTCCTACTGAGGCTTCAGCTCTGCTACAGGGCATTTCTAAGTTAGGTTCTCCTCCTATGTGGTCCCATCGCACCCACTATTTTGTTGCTGTTATAGTTACACTATGGTAATTGTCCATTTATTTCCTGGTAAGTTTCCGAGGATTTGCTGGAAATTCCTTGTGGAAGAGTTTGCTGTCTTGTTCAGTTTTATTTCCAGTGCCTACCACTGTGCCTGGATTAAACCATCAATTGATATTTAGAAAATGCATGTATTCATAAATAAATAAATGAAAGATACACAGTAAGGGAGTTCTGCAACTGAAACATGAAATTTGACTAAATTCTTTTGTCATCTCATTCTGGTTTCTGGAGAGTTCAAATGTATTCTTTGCCAAATAGATCGAGTTTAGCATAATACTATTTCAGGCTATTATAAAACCACTTTTCACACATTCTTCACATTAATTAAAGATAACTTCACACACAAGCAAAAAATATCCCAAGTTAATTCAGTCTTATCTTTTTAGTTTGATGATTCTCTGAAAGGAACTAAGTCTTTTATGTTGTAACACGACATGGGTTTTACACACATTTTAAAAACTACTAATCTTAAAATTGTTTTTTCTTACTTAAATAAAAAATCAAAATTGCCTGGAACATCTTAGATACCCAATACATTTTTTGATGAATGAATAAAAAAATTTAAAGGTGTAAGTTACGTGTTTAATGCTTTTTTTTTAAATCTAGGAATGACTCTTCTTATTTATCATCACATTATTTGTCATTTCTTTCTGAAGGAGTTTGATTGGCCAATAGAAGGACTGCTTATTCCAAACAGTCCTCCCATGAAGAGATCCACCTGTAAGACCCCGGAGGTGTGTGTCCCTGTGAGGCTTAGAGTTTTGCGGAATGGAGACAAGAATAAAAGCAGAGCCTTTGTTATTATTGGTCCAGACATCTCACCTGGACAGAAAAAGCAGTAAGAACAGCTTATTCATACTTCTTGTTTATAATTTCTATATATTTTTGTCTTCATTATGGTATGTTTCTGGGAGAATTCTATTTATTTTTAAAAAGGGCTCCCAGGGTGCCTGGGTGGCTCCATCGTCTGTTAAACACCCACCTCTTGATTTTGGCTCAGGTCATGATCTCAGGGTGGTGGGATCCTGAGATCGAACCCCGCCTGAGGCTCTCTGCTCAGCAGGGAGCTGCTTGAGATTCTCACTCTCCCTCTCCCTTTGCCCCTCCCCGTGCTCTCTCTCTTTCTCAAATAAGTAAGTCTTTAAAAGAAATAAACAAAAAATTAATAAATAAAAAGGGCCCCCATGTTAATATTTGGAGACAAAAATAGAGACTGAGATTTAATTAAAACTTGTCAGGAACTTAATTTTAATTCTTTTGATTGAGGCTAAACACGGAAGAAAATATTGAATTAGAAATGGGTAATTCTGATCAAAAAAAGTTCTAGGATCAATATCTATTTTGAATTAGCATTTTTGTTTAAGTTTTTTTTATTTTTATTTTTTATAAACAAATCTTTTTTAAAAATTATTTATTTATTTATTTATGATAGTTACACAGAGAGAGAGAGAGAGGCAGAGACATAAACAGAGGAAGAAGCAGGCTCCATGCACTGGGAGCCTGACGTGGGATTTGATCCTGGGTCTCCAGGATGGCGCCCTGGGCCAAAGGGATCCCTGTTTAAGTTTTACAAACGTATGTCAAAATAACTGAGTTCATAAATTGCTTTTTAAATATTATTGTGTAATTCCTCATTTGAATTATTATTGTACATTATCATTTACATTAAGATCTTTGGTATATTTAACAAGCAAATACAGTTCTCAAAATATAACTTCATATAATTTATATTTCTGCCTTGGAATAACATTTTAAAAGCTTATCATTCTCGAAAAACATCAATCTGCACTTTAGCTTATATGATTGGAATAAAATCTTCCCATATAGCCAATATTTCTCCAACATTGGAGAAAAATCACTTGCTGTATTTTCATTATGTTTTGTGACAAAAAAAATCATAGACCAGTGCAAAGCTGTGATGTAAAGAATGAGTTAAATACATTGTTTCTCATATTATTAACAGTGATATTACCTCCTGACCTTTCTTTTGAGATTTTTAGAATATTTGAGGCTGCTGATAATCGTTTAATATTACTTTCTTCACATTGATTAAATATACTTCATACATCGCTGAACAATGAGTAACATTCAGATCGGCTGTCCACTGAACTGCCTGTAAAGATGATAAAGTAAAAAATTAATCTTCAAAGTAAAGTCAAGCCTGAAATTGAAATCTTTGACGCATACATTTCATAATTAGCTCATTCTGCTAGATGTAAAATGTGAGGGTAATGCCCTTAAAGTAGCATATGACTTTTTTTTAAATCCAAAGTTAGCAAATAATTTTTGTCCCTTCCTACATTTATTTTTTTACACTATATCTTTCACTGGGGTTCAAAATTATATACAGATTTTATCTTTTCACATTAGTCTTTTAAAATGCATAGTTAAATCTGTAATCCAAACATAATTTGAGAGATTTGTTAATTTGGACAACTATTCCAGCAGAAAGTATGTGAAACACTCTATTATGTTCATGCAACAGTGTGCCCTAATTAATCAAATATTTGCTTTGTTCGCTACATGAATTAATTATTCCCCCAAAATTAAAGTACACTGGCATAGACTTGACACTAAATCTCTGCTAAATATACATTAATTTTTCTTGGTCAATTCAGAAAATTTTCTGCAGGATCATCAATAGCATTGGTTGCCCCCGAGCTGTATGTAAATACTGGTTAACAGAAGGTTCAAATGGAAAGAGTTTTGGGTAACATTACAGGACAGCTGTATTGCCGTGTTCCAGAAGACACTTTTCACATTGTATTCTATATGAATGGCATCCCAGAGTTGTACGAAGTAGAAGCCCTGCTGTGCTACTTTTCATATATCCAAGCTAAATATTTTCTCTTTCAGAAGAAATAAATGCTAATGACATGTAGGGGTACATTACTTGCATTAACTTGAAACTTATTTGTAAGAAGAAAGATAGTTGATCTATTTCGTGTCTTTACAAGCAAAATCAAGCTAGAATGATGAAATATAGATCCATTTTAACCAAATCCTATCCTGGTAAAATGCTGTCCTTGCGTTACTTAATAATTCATTCTAGACAGTTTTGAGGGAAATTTGTTGTTGCTGGTTCCTTTATCTACAAAGCCAAAGGAAGATCAAATATCTGATCATTATTACTTAGTCGATCATTACTCTTGGTCAGTAACAAGATCTTGGCAGTTAGTCTTGGATCGTGAATGTCAAACTCAAATGAATTAAAACTATTGTGATTTCCAAGTGAATTTCATTTCTCAGAATAGTAGTTAAACAAGGAGAATTTTATAAGTGATATTTTAAGGAATTGTAAGAGGAAAGGCTCAATCTGAAGCCACGTGATAAACTTTATATTAGTAAGTTCTGATCCCTGGACTCACTCAAGCACCTTACTATACCTTTTTTTTAAAATAAATTTATTTTTTATTGGTGTTCAATTTGCCAACATATAGAATAACACCCAGTGCTCATCCCATCAAGTGCCCCCCCTCAGTGCCCGTCACCCAGTCACCCCCACCCCTCACCCACCTCCCTTTCCACCACCCCTAGTTCGTTTCCCAGAGTTAGGAGTCTCTCATGTTCTGTCTCCCTTTCTGATATTTCCCACTCATTTTTTCTCCTTTCCCCTTACTATACCTTGTAAGGCCCTTTGTGAATTGTTCCTGCATACATAGAAAAAATGTTCTATCTCTTACCAATACTCTCTCCAATTCCTACTTTTAAACTCCTGCCACTTCCTGACACCTTCCACCCATCTTGAAGTAATAAGGGTGTTCCGAGAATGAGTTTGGTTTCATTTCTAGATGTTGACCCCAAACTGGACACTTCCCTACCCACCCATGAATTAGCTATAGCTTCTAGGTTCTCCTTTGCTCTGATCATTGTGGGCTTTCCCCCAGGATAGCTCCCATCATTCTGAGCTGTGATTATCTGCTTATGCTTCCATCCATGAGACAGAGAACAGGGATGATGTGTTATTCATCCATATATGTGCTTTCTGCTACGGTCTGGTCAGGGGACAGTGTGTCCTTATTAATCAAGTACTAAGCCGTTGTATTCACCTCAGGATATTGGGCCCACAGTAGGCCCTAAATTAGTACTTATTGAATTTATTCATTCATTCATCTATTTATTTATGACTAACTATACTAGATTACCATTTTTTGTGTTATTTATTCATTAACTATATTTGACCACTGTTTCTTTCATTTAATAAAATATGGAGATTCTAAAAGTATATCAGATAGTTTTCTAAAGTGAAAGTTTGAACAGATACATATTTCAATTAACATTTTTTCTATGATCATTATTAATCACTTTCTAGTTTTAAAATGTTTCTTTTAAGATTTTATTTATTGATTGATGAGAATACACAGAGAGGAGAGAGAGAGGCAGAGACACCGGCAGAGGGAGAAGCAGGCTCCATGCAGGGAGCCTGACGTGGGACTTGATCCCAGGTCTCCAGGATCACGCCCTGGGCTGAAGGCGGTGCTAAACCGCTGAGCCATCCGGCTGCCCTCTAGTTTAAAAATGTTTAGGCTTGCATTGATAACCTAAATAATAATAATAATATATGAATAAGCACATGAATATGAACATGTAAATAACACGTCACGGGCAAAATGAATGTAATCTCTGCATTTTCTTTAAAATTTATAAATTCACGTCTCAGGGGGTCAGTATTATTAGAAGAAGATTAAAATACTGAAAATTCATTTTCTTATATAAATTGTTCATAAAATAAATGTTTATAAAATTAATAATTTAATTGCAATAGCGTTTCAAATCTTTTTTTGAACTTTTATTTTTTAAAAGATTGTTTAAAATTCATTTACTTATTTTGAGAGGAAGAGAGAGAAAAGAGAGCAAGGGGAGGAGGGGCAGAGGGAAAAGGAGAGAGAGAATCCCAAGCCGACTCTGCTGAGCCTGGATACCCAGAGGGGACTCAACTTCAGGACCCTATGGTCACCATCTCAGCCAAAATCAAGAGTCAGACACTCACCTGACTGAGCCACTCAGGTGCCTCTGAAATCCTTTTTTTTAAAACAATAAGATATATTATTTTAAGACAAATTATGGTAAATTAGAACCTCATGATTTTTTCACATATTTATTTTTTTAATTTTTTTTATTGGAGTTCAACTTGCAAACATATAGCATAACACCCAGTGCTCTCCCATCAAGTGCTCCCCTCAGTGCCTGTCACCCAGTCATCCCAACCCCTGCCCACCTCTCCTTCCACTACCCCTTGTTCATTTTCCAGAGTTAAGAGTCTCTAATGTTCTGTCTCCCTCACTGATATTTCTCACTCATTTTCTCTCCTTTCCCCTTTATTTCCTTTCACTATTTTTTATATTCCCCAAATGAATGAGACCATAGAATGTTTGTCCTTCTCCGATGGACTTATTTCACTCAGCATAATACCCTCCAGTTCCATCCACGTTGAAGCAAATGGTGGGTATTTGTCATTTCTAATGGCTGAGGAATATCCCATTGTATACATAGACCACATCTTCTTTATCCATTCATCTTTCGATGGACACCGAGGCTCCTTCCACAGTTTGGCTATTGTGGACATTGCTGCTATAAACATCTGGGTGCAGGTGTCCTGCCATTTCACTGCATTTGTATCTTTGGGGTAAATCCCCAGCAGTGCAATTGCTGGGTCGTAGGGCAGATCTATTTTTAACTCTTTGAGGAACCTCCACACAATTTTCCAGGGTGGCTGCACCAGTTCCCATTCCCACAAACAGTGCAAGAGGGCTCCCCTTTTTCCACATCCTCTCCAACATTTCTTGTTTCCTTTCTTGTTCATTTTCCCCATTCTCACTGGTGTGAGGTGGTATCTCATTGTGGTTTTGATTTGTGTTTCCCTGATGGCCAGTGATGTGGAGCATTTTCTCATGTGCTTGTTGGCCATGTCTATGTCTTCCTCTGTGAGATTTCTGTTCATGTCTTTTGCCCATTTCATGATTGGATTGTTTGTTTCTTTGCTGTTGAGTTTCATAAGTTCTTTATAGATCTTGAATACTAGCCCTTTATCTGATATGTCATTTGCAAATATCTTCTCCCAATCTGTGGGTTGTCTTTTAGTTTTGTTGACTGTTCCCTTTGCTCTGCAGAAGCTTTTTATCTTTTTTTCACATATTTAAAGATGAAAGGTAATTGATAACATATACTGACATGTCAGTCAAATCTTGGATCATTTGTTTCAGAAATGTTAACGCTGAAAAGAAAAAGAATGTGGAAAACCACATTACTAAATATTCTGAAACAGAAACAACCCAGTCTGAATTTCATCAACTTTTGGAGAGGTAAATATTTACTATTGTAAATGCAAATATATTTTCCATTTTAACGCCTGAATAATTATGTATAACACATAATACAAAATACATACATATCTGCACAAGAAAGCTGTTGTTAATACAATGATCTTGGAATTTTTAATCTCTGAAATATATAAGCCATGTGAGTTTATGATACCAGTGCTAATTAATAAATTTTTGCCCCAAGGGTCAAGGGCTGGCAATTTCCCTTAGCTTCTGAACTACTAACTCTGTAAATATAGATTATTCCCATTTAAAAAAATATTTCACAATTGTACAGCACTTTTCTTCAGTTTACATTTGTTTGAATTGAAATCAGTAGTTATCTACTTTAGACCAATTTGTAAATGTCATCAACCCATATCATATTTGTGAAATATGTTATAATTTTCTTTTTTTTTTTTTTTTTTTTTTTTTTAAATTTTTTTTTTTAAATTTATTATTTATGATAGTCACACAGAGAGAGAGAGAGGCAGAGACACAGGCAGAGGGAGAAGCAGGCTCCATGCACCGGGAGCCCGATGTGGGATTCGATCCTGGGTCTCCAGGATCACGCCCTGGGCCAAAGGCAGGCGCCAAACCACTGCGCCACCCAGGGATCCCTGTTATAATTTTCTTTTGAAAACTACATTCCTACCAAAACAAGACTTATTCCCATAGAATTTGACAACCGTTTATAGGGAGAGCACCAGGTATAAACATTTTTTACAAAATATATCTTGTTGAATATGAGGGGGCAATCTTTACAGAATGTCAGGAAAATTATGCTAATTTTTATTTAATAATTCACTCCAGACAGTTTTGATGCTCTTTTCTTGGTCATGGTGGTTCTTCTACCTCCAAAGCCAGAGGAAGATCTAGTAGTATAACAAGGATTTTTTTTTTTTAAGATTTTATTTATTTATTCATGAGACACACACAGAGAGACAGAGACACAGGCAGAGGGAGAAGCAGGCTCCCTGCAGGGAGTCCATGCAGGACTCGATCCCAGGACCCCGGGATCACACCCTGAGCCAAAGGCAGATGCTCAGTCGCTGAACCCCCCAGGTGTCCCAACAAGCATTATTTTAAAATACTAAACATAGAATTGTTTTTGTTGATATTTGAAGTTGCAGGCAACATGGAGCACTGGAAAGACTGTTGGATTAAGAGTCAAGAGGATTGGTTTTAACCCCAGGTTTGCCATTAACTAACTGGAAAACTTCAGCAAAGCACTCCCTTCTCTGAGTCCCATTTTCCTCTATGTGAAACAGGATTGGATGAAGAGCTTAGAGGAGAGGAGGAAGGAACTTGATTCTCTTCAGTATCTGTTGTGTTCTGTCATGTGCATCAACTGGTGTTAGATATCCTGTTGGAGATTTAAAAAGGAGGCGCAAGCCGTTCCTTGCTCTCAGGAAACTCCTAACTTATTGGGAAGACAGCTTGCCTAAAACAGAAAGCCCCAGGGGGCAGTATTTAATTGTGCAGAAGTGAAAATGATCAAGGGATCATTTTTATACAGGACCGGGAAGGAGAAAGGACACGGTGAGGGGCAGCTGTTAGGGGAGGCCACATGGAGAAGAGAGAAAATGAGAGAGATATAAAAAGACAGAGATACAAAGCAAGAAGATGAAGAAAAGAAGAAAGCATGTATCCATAGCTTCTGTAGATTTTGCTACTGTTCTGAAATAACTGGACGGATGTGGAGGTGCTCCTGGGATGGGTGTCCTGGTGAGTGATTAGAGCAAGGATGTCTCTACTCTTACAGAGATCTACAGACCTAGGAGAACACAGTTGCTCCCTCCTACCCCTGCCCTTGTCTCCCAGGGCACCCCAGTGGTACTGAAATACCCTCAAGGTACCACCAGCTCCACTTGCCACTCCTCCTCCTTCTAGTCCTGAAAAAGCACAGAGCTAAGACTCCACTTTTCTGGACTCCCCATAAATCTGGGTGGGCCACGTGGTTGCTAGTCCTCACCTCTGGTGTGCAAGTCAGAGGATCTTATTTCTGGGACCTTTGCCTCCACGTAATGGAGAAATCCTGGACCACTTGCTCAGCACTTCAGCTTCAGTCCTCTCACTCTGTAAATGGATTACTCTTTGCTGATGGCCTCGTGGGAGGCCATACAATGTTGTGAAGGACTCAGATTTAGGTTTGGATTTCAGCTCTCCTACTTGCTAGCTATGCAATCTTGGGCAAGGAAATTAATCTCCAGGCTGAGTTTCCTCATCAGTAAAATGGGCCTCTCAGAAATGATGTGAGAATTAAGTGAGAATAGACACAAAATTCTTGCAGTGCTTGATCCATTTGAATAATGTGTCGCTGACTCTTTATGTGCCAGGCAATTTACAGATATCCACACATTTAATCTGTAAAATATCACTGTGAGATAAATACTACTATATCTATCTTTTACTGATGGAGCAATCAGAGAAATTAAGTGACTTTTTCAAGGTTACACACCCAGAACAGGGAGCTAGAGTTTGAACCCAGACAATCTGATTCCAGAGTCCACCTTCCTTATTAGCACTTAACAGCCAGTTCTTTTCTTCTCTCTCCATTATGTTGACTGGCATGTGAACAAGTTGGAGGAATTAAATAGAGAGGAAAAAGCTTATCCCAATCCTCTCTAACCCACCTACATGGACCAATTAAATTCAGCACTATTAAACCAGGGTTTCAAAAAAGGAAGGGAGATTTACCAACCACCCATTCTTTCTCTTCTCCCACTCGTTGTCTTAAAACAGGATACTCCCATAGTCCAAATGTTCTCCAGGAAAATGTGAGTGGGATTATATATGATAATGGTAACTCTTCTTAGGTCATGCTATAACAGCCTGGACCCACAAAGATATCCATTTAGGGAAAGTAGAAGGAATCAGGTTCAGTCTTTGGGCAGCAGGGAAAGAGAATCAGGCATGTCTTGTGGCTGGGGGCTCAATCTTCTTATAGTTCCTACCCACAACTCCCCAACAACTCTTGTGGATGAGAGCCTCTGCTGGTCCATCAGCTTTCAGAGTTGTGACACGAGAGGCAGAGACTTAGTTCCCACTGGCTTGTTCCCTTCTAAGACCTCTCAGAGAAATGAAGGGCCTAATTATTTGCTCAATTGCTTTATCCCATCTAAGGAAATATAATTGAGAAATATTCTTCATATAGCTTAGTCTTTCTGATTAGCATAAAGTCACTTCTAATTCTCTTAGTATAGATAGTACATTCTAATATAAAATATATTTAGCAAGAATCTTCACTTTCCTTGTTCCAAAGGTAGGATCATGTCCACAGTCTTCTTACCAGCCCCATCACCTTCCTTTACCCCTCCTCCCTCTACCCCTACAATTCAGCCCTTTTACTGCTACCCTGAGCTGGCCATTTAGCTTCAACCCATCGTCCACCTTTCTGACAGTTACCTTTCTAAAGAGCAGATCTGATAATTCCACCCCTCTCCTCACCTACCTTCAATGACTTCTTGCTCTTTATGGGATTGAGGACAAGTTGATTAGCCTGTTATCTTAAGTGTTTTCCATGGGTTTCTGTATTCTTTGCCAGTTTCATCTGGCTCCTGCTCCATACACTCAGGTCTGACCATACAAAACTTCTCTAGGTTCTCTAGGTTGACAAACTTCTCTTCTTGACAAACTCCTATTCACCTGAAAAGGCCCAACCCAAATGTCACTTCCTTGATAAGGGAGGAAGTATTGTTCTGTTTTTTCTGTGTTTTCACAACACCCTGGCCAGGTGTCTATGACAGCTTCCACTCCTTCTTATTATACTGCAGTTGCCGACCTATCTCTTCCTTGACTAGAGGCTCCTCAGGGAACAAGAAAAGAGTATCATTCATTTCGATATCCACAGGGCAGGCCAAATGCTTGTTTGGGGCTTGCAGGTGGAAATCACTGTTTAATGTTAAATTAGGCTAAAAATTCCTGTTTGAAAGGGAGTTAAAGGGCTAGAGAAATCGCTTCTAATGGAGGGAGGTAAGAACCTGCTTGGTGATGGACATGACTCTGGGGAAAGAGTAGGACTTGAACAGAAAAAGTCAAGCAAAGTGTTTTAGGTAGAAGGAAGAGCAAGAGCAAAGGAACATCAATCGAAAGTGTGGGCGTATTGCAGAGTCAATAATCCATAATGATATGCCTACTTATTTGTTGATCATGCCTGATGCTGTATGAAGCACTTTTCAAAATCAGCCTTTAAATTCATCAAACTCTTAGAGGAGAACACAGGCAACACCCTTTATGAACTTGGCCACAGCACCTTCTTGCAAGATACAACTATGCAGGTAAGGAGAACAAAAGCAAAAATGAATTATTGGGACTTCATCAAGATAAGAAGCTTCTGCACAGCAAAAGAAACAGTCAACAAAACTAAAAGACAACCTACAGAATGGGAGAAGATATTTGCAAATGACCTATCAGATAAAGGGCTAGTATCCAAGATCTATAAAGAACTTATGAAACTCAACAGCAAAGAAACAAACAATCCAATCATGAAATGGGCAAAAGACATGAACAGAAATCTCACAGAGGAAGACATAGACATGGCCAACAAGCACATGAGAAAATGCTCCACATCACTGGCCATCAGGGAAACACAAATCAAAACCACAATGAGATACCACCTCACACCAGTGAGAATGGGGAAAATGAACAAGAAAGGAAACAAGAAATGTTGGAGAGGATGTGGAAAAAGGGGAGCCCTCTTGCACTGTTTGTGGGAATGGGAACTGGTGCAGCCACCCTGGAAAATTGTGTGGAGGTTCCTCAAAGAGTTAAAAATAGATCTGCCCTACGACCCAGCAATTGCACTGCTGGGGATTTACCCCAAAGATACAAATGCAGTGAAATGGCAGGACACCTGCACCCCAATGTTTATAGCAGCAATGTCTACAATAGCCAAACTGTGGAAGGAGCCTCGGTGTCCATCGAAAGATGAATGGATAAAGAAGATGTGGTTTATGTATACAATGGAATATTCCTCAGCCACAAGAAATGATGAATACCCACCATTTGCTTCAATGTGGATAGAACTGGAGGGTATTATGCTGAGTGAAATAAGTCCATTGGAAAAGGACAAACATTCTATGGTCTCATTCATTTGGGGAATATAAAAAATAGTGAAAGGGAATAAAGGGGAAAGGAGAGAAAATGAGTGAGAAATATCAGTGAGGGAGACAGAACATGAGAGACTCTTAACTCTGGAAACGAACAAGGGGTGGTGGAAGGGGAAGTGGGCAGGGGGTTGGGGTGACTGGATGATGGGCATTGAGGAGGGCACTTGACGGTATGAGCACTGGGTGTTATGCTATATGTTGGGAAATCAAACTCCAATAAAAAAATATACAAAAAAATCCAAACAAGTTAAAAGAAGATCTCAGTTAAAATTTCAAAAAAAAAAAAAAATCAGCCTTTAACCGTCACTGAAACCCTGGAAGATAAGAAATTGAGGCTTAGAGAGGTTAAATAATGTGTTCAAGCCCCACAACTTAGATAGAGGGAATGAGGCTCCAAAGGAATCTGATGGGCTCCAAGGCCTACCTCTTGACAATCTCACAGGTCTGCAGCAGGAGTAGGCTTGAATGATCCAGACCCTTGATTTCTCAGATTTTCTCTCTTCTCTGCTGGAAGCCCTCTATCTACAAGCTCAATTTTTGTGTCTCTTATTACAGGTGCACTGAAATTTTAAATTTACCTTCTGCAGCTCGGAGATTGTTCGATGAAAAGGGAAGGGAAATCTTTGCCCTAAAAGACATTCAAAGGGATGAACTGGTAAAGACATGAATGTGAAACTAGAAATATTAGTATGTGCATACAACTAAAGGACAAATGTTTTAAAATACAAGAGCTCAAACACTAACTGCTTCCCCCCCTTATTTTCTCTCAGAGTTAGCCTTATTCAGCAACCCTCAGAAAGTCATACTAATAGCTAGCTGTGGAAAACTACTGTCATGCATGATTTTCAGGGCTTTCTAAGAATGCACTCATTTAAAGCTCATCACAACCCTATGAGATGGATGCTCTCATGATCCCCCCCTCTTTATAAATGAGGGTGGAAACTAGACAAGACCAGATTATTAAGCACTTGTGATTACTGTCTCCTACTCTGAAGGAGGTAGATCCTCTCCTCTTTTTGAGGACTTCAAAATGTAGTTGTGTAGTGATTTCTTACTAAGTGATAATTTCACTCTTTCAGAAAATAAATTCTCTCTAGTGTTTTACACAGCCTATTTGGGTGGCTGGAGAAGACTGAGAAGAAGGACTTTAGTGGCCAACCCTTATTCCCATTTATGGAAGTTGAAGCATCAGCTCGAAAAAAAAAAAAAAAAAAACCTGCCTGCTGATGCCTGAGAATTGTGCTCACACCATATTATCAGAACTCAACTCGGGCTCCTAATGTAAAGACCACTTGAGCGAGTCTTAAACTGCAGTAGTTTAAGTTTCTGATGACTAGTATCAGAAGCAGCATGGCAGAGGGAAAGTCTGTGTTCTTGGAATCTGGTAGATTTTTTTGAATTCCAACACTATCACTTCTAAAGTTTGAGTTTGTTGGTTTTTAATTTTTTTCTTTGCTTTTACTGCTGTGTTTATTCACTGTGTTATTTAAGAAAGAATTCCATATAGATCACAGTAAGACAGATGATACAAAAGGATAGATTTAACGTAAAGATAAGGAGATGAGGCCACCAAGGTGAAAGGGTATGAGCAGAAAAAAAGAGGGGGGGGGTTGGTATGAGTGAAAGGAAGATAAGATGGAGTCAGGAGTGATTGCTAGAGGATCCTGTATATTTGTTGGAAGCAAACCTGTCACTGTTCTGAGCAGCCAACACAGAGACAGAAACATCAACAGTTACATGATCAAGTATGTCCAGAGGAAAACAAGGAAACCTGTTATTCAAGAAGAAGACATTTTTAAGGAAGTTTTCCCTGAGCTGTCACACAGGGAATGTGTGTGATCACCAGTGTGGGGCCACGGAAGAGCACTGTCATTTTTTTTTTCCTTCTTACTGAGTATTCTCAATATATCACTCTATTTTTCTTCAGAGAAACACAAAATCATTAAAGAAATAAACATAAGCAACATGAGGAACAGGTATCATCCATAACCTCAGCAGCTAGAAATAACCACATTAACATATTACAAGTTCATTTTACCAGTGGTTTTGTCAAACTTTTTCTGTAAAAGGGCAGTTGCTAAATATTTACAGACCATGTAATCTCTAATGAAACATCAGCTCTTGCACAAAAGCACAAAAGCAGTCACAGACAGCATGTAAGTGAATGGGCATAACTGTGTTCTAATAAAACTCTATTTACACAAACAGGCAGCAGGCCAGATTTGGGCCTCAGCCACAGTTTACAGAGCCCTAATTTATACATACCTCCCCTTCCTCCCTCCTGCCCTCCTTCCCTCTTCCTTCCTTCTTTCCTTCCTTTAAAAAATTATTTTATAAAACTTTATTTTGAAAAAATTATAGATTTACAGAAAGTTGCAAAGATAGTATGGAGAAATACTTTTTTTAAAAAAAATAAAACCTTCGAGATCCTTTGAAGTTGTTACATTTATCAATAGTTTTGCCTTTATCACGGAGTATTAGTCCATGGTGTCACAGTTTGTTTAACCATTTGCCTATTATAGGACATTTTGTTTGTACTTTTGGCTGGTTTTTGTTATTACTAATAAAGCTGCTGTGAACAGTTGTACATGGGATCAGAGACTCATTTCTTTGCTAGGTATATGTTTCATGTGGAGAACATTGGATCAATCCTGATGTGTCCATTGCTCAGCAAAAGAAGCAAATCTTCCTGAGGAACTTAGCATCAGATATTTCTAAAATTCAAACTTTCTGCAGTATACATAAGATAGAGGGTAAGCATTGGAATTATTTACCATAATATGTATGGCCAAAATTAAATGCTTGATACTGATTTTTAAGAAAAATTAAGTTTGTTTAAGTAGATTATATTTCATCCCTATATCCTGCTGTTTAGCCCTTTAGACTAAAATTTATATATTTAATAGGATTGCATATTTTAATTCATACACTTTGGACATGTAAAAAAAACATAATTTATTTTGTCTTTAACAAATCAGGTCTTCTTCATTTTCCATTAAGGAAAACATAAAATGTCCAGTTAGGTTTAGATTTTGCCTCACCCATTAATTTATAGAGTCCCTTTAGGGAAAGCTTTCAGATTTCCTAGTCCCCAGAGTCTCCCTTTAGTTCCTTTCTCGGATAGAAAGGAAAAACATGGGCTACAGAGGCTCTTGCTTTCTAGGTCTTGCTGGCTGATGTCCATGGCTGGGTGACTGTGTTCCATTCCTTTGGCCCAGATAATGCTTTGGGCAGGTGATGCTTCCTGCCTGACTCAGACTCTCCTCTGCTCCCTTTGGCCCCCTGAAGCTTGGCTGTGGCTGAGTGGTCATCTCTGAAGTCCTTTATTACAGGACTCCTTCACCCCTCCTTGGTGACAACTTCTGGAAAGCTCTTCAGCATGACTCCCAGCAAATCTTGGGTCATGGCTGCATCTCTCAGAAACCAAATCCAGGCTGACTGGCTGTGCCTCAGATTGGAATGGTGAAGACAACTTGAGTGGTGACTTGCCACAGCGTTCTGAACGATGAACAATGTCCTCAGTGTTTCCTTGGTGTAGCTTAGATACCTGAAGTGAAGCCTATAGGGAGAATCATGACATCCAGTGCTGTTTTTCTGCCTTCCTCTATCTTCTGCCTCAAATTCCCTCGGGTCCAGAAATGGTGGGTTTTCTGTAAGTCAACCTTGAGGTTAAAGGTTTGATATGCTAAATGCAAGCTAACAGCATTTAGAAAAATCCTAAATCATGGTAGTGTCATCTTGCTTTACAAGGCCCTTGTCTTCTGGCAGTATGCTATGCATGAATGTAAAAAATATTTTTGTACATTTGTCTTCCTTTGTAACATTTCTCATCAACTAATGATCTTCCTTCTTCCCTTAAGGCTGCCCCAGGGGCAGCCCCGGTGGCACAGTGGTTTGGAGCCACCTGCAGCCTGGGGTGTGATCCTGGAGACCTGGGATCGAGTCCCACATCGGGCTCCCTGCATGGAGCCTGCTTCTCCCTCTCCCTCTGCCTGTGTCTCTGCCTCTCTCTCTCTCTCTGTCTATGAATAAATAAATAAAATCTTTAAAAAAAAAAAAAAGGCTGCCCCAGGAACTAGGGCAAAGATCCTATACATAGAAGGTCAAAAAAGAAAATCATTAATATAATTTAAAACATTTCCCTATTACATATAGTAATTAGTGACATTAGTGAATGTTATACACTAAGTTTTCCATGTGTCTTTCAAGGCATTAGGGACTTCCACTGAGGAATTTGGGATTCTAGATAATGGTCTAGAGATATATATCTAAATAATATGCCCATTGAAATGGTTAGAATTTATAATACCTAACATTTTTTGGAAAGACCTATTTTTTTTAGTACTTTTTTTCCTCTTAGGCATTTCTAAAATTGAAAGGTAATTGAAATATGATACTATATTTGTTTCAAGCATATAACATAGTGATTTGATATTTATATACATAATGAAACGGTCACTGCAATAAATCTAGTTACTGTTTGTCACCATACAAAGTTATTACAATATTATTGACTATATTCCCTATGCCAAACATTATATCCTCATGTCTGTTTTTTTTAATAACTGGAAGATCATTACTTCTTAATTCCCTTCATCTATTTCATCCATTCCTCTACCCTTCTGACAATTATTGGTTTATACTCTGTGTCTATGGATCTGTTTCTGTTTTGTTTTGTTTTATGTGTTTTGTTTTTTAGATGCTACATGTTAGTGAAATAATACACAATAATATGTATCTTTCTCTGTCTGACTTATGTTACTTAGCAAAATACCCTCAAGTTTTCTTCATTTTGATGCAAATGGCAAGATTTCATTTTTTATGACCGAATAATATTCCATTACATATATACACCACTTCTTTATCCATTCATCTGTTGATGGATATTTAGATTGTTTCTGTATTTTGGCTATTGTAAGTAATCCTGTGATGGATATAGGGGTGCATATATCTTTCAAAATAGTGTTTTCATTTTCTCTGGATGAATATCTAGAGGTAGAATTGCTAGATGATAAGATTGTTCTATTTTTAATTTTTTGAGGAACTTCCATACTCATTTTTGTACTGGGTGTACCAATTGTACATCACCAAAGTACACGAGGGCTCCCCTTTCTCGATATCTTTATTTTTTTGATAATAGACACTCTGATGGGTGTGAGGTGACATCTCACTGTGATTTTGACTTGGTTTGATTTGTGTTTCCCTGATGTTTAGTGATGCTGAGCATCTTTTCATGCGTAGGTTGGCCATCTGTATGTCCTTTCTGCAAGAATATCTGTCTATTCAGGTCCTCTGCCCATTTTCTAATCAAATTGGTTTTAGATATTGAATTTTATGAGTTCTTTGCATATTTTGGATGCTAACCCCCTATTTTTAGTACTTTTGACTGGAAATATCTCAGGAGGAAAGAATCTACAAATTTTAAGTGAAATCCAATTTATTAAAGAGCAACTATCAACTACACTTAGCATGTATTCTCTTAGACCAAATAGTTGAAAACTGTCTGCATTTTTACTTTAGCATGTGTTTCCAAATTCCTGGTGTTCTGCAATCATAACTGATATGTCCTTGCAATTTGCACATTTCTGCTCAGCTCTTGTTTTAGAAGTCCAAAGTGACATTGTGTCTGGAGCCAAGCTTGCTGTGCATAAACCTGTAGCAATTTTTGGAGAAGAGAAGCAAATTAGAGGACCAAAGGAAAAGCAAATGCAAGAAAATGCTTTAACAACGGAAAATGCTTCCAGTGAAATTCTGTAAGTAAGCAGCATGGCCAGAAAAGCTACCTGGTTCCTATTTGAACTCAGCTCATTAGCTCAATAACAGCACAGAGCCCATGCAGGGAACCCACACCACATTTGTGAAATGAATGTCAGGTGAAGAGCTAGTATTTAATTAGTTTTCTGGCAAAAAGATAGAGCTGGAGCTTCAATATTCAGCCATCACAATGATCTACTTTCAGTAATTTTATTATTATATTACTATTTTTAAAAGACTGGAATTTGGGAATTGCAAATTATTTGAGGAATCTATCATGTTTTGCTTCCATAAATGTCGACTCCAGGAACAATTAAATTAATATAGTTTCAAGCTGGACTCATGTTAACATACAGTCGTCATCCTGGGTCACTGAAGTAGTTCCCTGATTGGTCTCTATCTCTCTTTTCTCTCTCTTCCAAATCACCTCGAAGTTCTAACTACAGACAATTATCCTTTTAAAACATACTCCTTTTTATACAGTTCTTCAGTGGCAAAACATACTCCTTTTTATACAGTTCTTCAATGGCTACCTATTGCAGATAGAAAAAATATTTAGTCTGGAATCACAAACTCTTCTGATCCGAGTCCAGGCCTGTCACTGACCCTCATTTGCACCTCCATGCCCACCTCCACTCTACACTTTTTCTTCCTGACACATGAACTGAGCTCCAGCTTGGCCACCACAAGCTGCTACTGAATGTGGCATATTCCCTTTATGCACTGTTGCAGGCCTCTGGGCCACATATTTGTTTCTCTCCGTCTGAAGTGCCTTGACCTGCCTGGTACTCCTCTTTGGATGACTCTTCATTATTGAAATCAATCATGGTAATGATCGTACCTGATTATGTGCTTATCACTTCCCTCCCGGCTCTCCCCACGACCACCACCAGCCTGGGAATTCCTTGAGGGCAAAAACTCTTGTCATGCCTGTTCTATGAAGACTAGGGTAGCTGACTTTAACCATCATTTACTGAATACATGAAGGAATGACTGAATGAGTCTCCAAATTCTACAACCATATACAGCTAGTCAACTACCATTGCGATAACAGTGAAAATCAATTTATATATCTTTTGAAACTGTTTTACAAACCATTTTAAAAGAATGCTTCTATCCTCTATTATAAGAATATCAAACTCTTATTTTAGAAAACAAACCCCCTCATTTTGATGAGTGATCCATCTGGTCTCAAGTCCTGACACTAACGGAGGTACTGAAAGGCCTTTTTCAGAGAGAAACAATTTGGCCCACATGTTATATTTCTCAATGGCTAGAGAATTTCTGAAGAATGTATCATTTGGCTCCTGACTTATTAGACTGCACATGGAAAAAAAAAAGTAAACAGTAAGAAAAAAAGAAAGAACATCTTTGACAGCAAAGATCCACATTGTTCTAATTTCTAGGTATCATCAAGGCCTGGCGTTCTTGAGGTAAAAGTGATGATGTCCACTCAGAACGTAAGGCAGGAATCTCCTGGACATTCTAGCAGGCACTTTTGATCTTATCTTCTGTTGAATAGTCGTAGTAACAGGAAGATCACTATTCCGCAAGGCAGCCCATTCTAATGTTGAAATTATTTAGAACATCTCCATCCTATGGTCTCATTTGTTTCTCTGTTTATACTCATTCCTCTTCTACTTTAAAATCCTTAAAATATTCAAAGTTCACCATCATCAGGCTACTGGATTATCTCTTTTCCAGGCTAACTTTCACTTGTTCTTTGAACCACTTCTGATGACTCAATCCTAAACCATCATATATTAGAGAGTCACTTTAAGATTTCCCCAGGATTTCTTAGATATATTTGTCTGGAAGTTTTACATATTTGAAAAGTGGGATGATTTAAGGAGGGATATCCATAAAGCAAGGGGGTAAACATAGATCTAGAAGGAACCCTTTTGATAGTTTGGTTCTGTGTAAAGACTTTTGGTAATAAAAATAAAATGGAAAAGAAACTCTGGGAGCACTCACCTCAACTGTTTGTGAAAGAAAAGGCTTTTTAAGCATGTAGCTCACGGACAACTTTCTCATTACAGGCAGGCCCTGCCCACTTCCTAAGCCTCTTCACATACCTTTCTCATTCCCTGCATACCTGTCACATCAGTGTCTTTCTGTTCCTCAACTGAAGCAAGCATATTCTTGCTTCAGAACCTTTCCATTTATTCTCTTTGCCCAGAATGCTCTCTCTCTAGAACCTCACATGGTTGGCTCCTTCCCATTTTTCTGGGTCTCAACTCAAACATCATCTCTCAGAGGAGCCTCTCTGACTCCACTGCTAAAGTAGACCCCACCCCACCCTGGCTAATTTCAATCACAATATCTTGTTTTATTACACTCATGACCCTTATTTATTTATTCATTGACTTGTCTGTCATCTCTCCTCTGCCCACTAGGATGTAAGCTCCATAAACCCTGAGCACTTACCTGTTTTGTTCATCACTGTATCCTCAGCAGTTAGGACTCTGTGCCTATCATATAGCAGATGTTCAAGAAACATCAGTTAAAGGAATGAGTGACTAACTGTGGAATGATTAGTTTATTTAAAAAGGGCTGCTCTAAAGTGGCTTGACTGTACTTCATTTGCCTGGAAGCCAAAGAGCATACCAATAAATTCCATGTGAGAAAATTCTTCTCTTCCATGGGAGAAGAATCTTGTTTACACCTTGCTGAATGTGTTATAAGAAAGACATTTTTGCTTCCTGTTTTTCTCAAAGAAATGGAGTTGGTGGGAAAGCTGTGGGTTTTTTTTTTTATTTTTAACACTAGATGGCACTGTTGTTTTTTAACTGTCAGGGAAGATTTCTGACTTCAGCCGCCTGTGTGCAATTTTGAATGAGGCAGTTGCTACCCAATTTCATATCCACATATAATACTCGTGTTACGTTTGAAAAGTGTATGGTCTGTTCTGCCAACACAGGAATTGGCCCCAAAGATTTTGGTAATTTAATATCGCTTCCAGTTATATCACATACCAGGAGCACCTTGGTGATCACAGGCTCCCCACTCCCCGCCAGCTTTATGTACACAATATGCATATTTAGAGTGCAAGAATGTGCTCACTGCTTTGCCTATTTAACCTTCTCCCTGGCAGAGCAGTCCTCTTATTGTGTTGTGATCCCATGGAAGCAAATGTACCCTAAACTGTGCCCCAGAACATGATATGTACAGATCTGTATGGTGGTTATGCTACCGTTCACATCTTCATCTTAGCAAGAAGCCGGAAGGCTTGACTGACTCAGTTATTCAAGCTATGACTGTTCAAATGTTTTCATGCATTATTTTCTACCAAAAGCTGGCACAAATGTGCGGATGCTATTTGAGCCTCTCTAGATTTGAGAGGAAAAGTTAATTAAGATTTCTTAACAATTGTCTAATGAGTAAACTTTATGAAATGCAGTAATCTAGGCTGTCCTGTTCCAGACAGAATTATGACCCACTTTTTGGAGTAAGCAGGAAAAAAATCTCATTACACATTCATTATGAACTTCTTAAGCTACAGAGCAGTCTTAATCTTGCAGGGTTTTTTTAGAGGAGGGAAGGGACAGAGGTAAAGGGGGAGAGAGAATCTTAAGCAGGCCCCATGCCCAGCACACACAACCCTGAGATCATGACCTGAGCTGAAATCAAGAGTCTGATGCTTAACTCACTGAGCCACCCAGGCACCTCAATCTTGCAGTTTCTGAAATACAACACATGGCCCCATTTTTTTCCTGAATAAATATAGTAAAGATGAATGCTGTTTATTACATAATTGGGGAATTTTATTCATAACTTATATTAAAAGATCTAAATTATGTATTAGTAGGAAGTGGATTTGCAACATTAAGGCACCATTATGGAAATACGATTTACAGATCCATCAATTAGCCTTCAGGATATGATCAGACTATACCTCAGAGAAAACTCTGTGAGTAAAAACCAGAATTCTTAGACTTGTGTTTGCTTCTGAACCTTGGTAGAGATTCACATGCAAGAACCCATCTCCGAATGAAAGCTTGTCACACGCTTCTCAGGTATGCCTGGCAGGAAACTCCTCATGACTTTGATGAGGATGACAGTCTTCCAAAGAAAATGGAAGAGGAACTCTTTGAAAATGTGGAACCACAGAAGAAATACAGGTAAAAAGTTGCAAGGGATTCTTGTTAGAGATTTCTGCATGATCTTAGATTTCCTCACTTCAGGGCAAAATGATCCCTGAGGGTTTGCAGTACTGTTAGCCGCCATTCACCTCAACATACACATTTGTGTCTTTCCAGTGTTTTTGACTAAATATTTGCAAGTATTTGTGGGAAGGCCCTTCTCCCTTTAGCTTATGTTGTGCCATGTAGTGTATTTCCTTGTTCGCTGGTGTGTCTTTTCTATTAAACAGTAAGCTCATCCACCTTTGCCTCCCGATAACACAAAGCCTACATATTTGTTGAATGAATGTATGAATGAACTTAATAATAAGCATGTAAAAATAATAATAATAAGCATGTAAGATGCTCTGATGTTTTTAAGAAATTGGCAAAATGTAGTTTCTTCCTTTTTAATTTTATTTTTTTCTGGTTGACGTCCAGTGAAATAACAGGGATTTATAGCACTTTGCATTATTCCACCTTTAAACATTTGCTTAACATTACAGCATTTTGTATAAATCAAACAGCTTTGTCAATAGTTAGCTTTGGCCGATGCACATACTAGGGGCTTTGTAGATGTTCATAAATTAATTAACAATGCATTGTGATGTTTAATATATTTCATAAGTCTGCTTATTGCCTTAGGATCCTTAATAAACAAGAGATTCTTTTGAATTAACTTATTAGCATATCATTCTTTTTAATGATATTCTATGAGTTGTTAGGGAAGATTGAAAAACTTGAAGAATGGCATTCTATTTGCTAGAGAGGCTGTAGGTAGAGTCCAGAAATAACCATGATTTTCCATTTCTACCTGCCCCTCTCCTTCTCCTACTCCTTTTCCTCTTTATCTAAATTATCTCTTCATTAAATTTATTTTTTGCTACGCTAATGAGTTTCTCATATTCTCTTGGATGGACATTTATTCCTGTTATAGAATAAACTCAGAATTCTACTCTTTACATCAGCTTGGCAGTGTAAGGCAAATAGCATTGCTGCTATCCCGATGATAATGCCTCACCATTACAAGTGAATTTGGTTCACAGCAGGTCTCTTGCCAATAGAACTTGCAGTCTCCAGCACATCAAGTGCACAGGACATTTTTCAGCCTCTAATGGGATTTTCTTTATCTCAGCTATTCTCCAAAGCAGAGTAAATTGCAGAAGCTTTGCCACCAGCAGTTTGAATACAGAGATGGGCAAATTATAAGCCATGCTGCCCCTCAGCTAGTTTTGGGAGTGCAAGGTGCTGATCTGCGTTCAGGCATGGAGGTAGTTTTGGTGGAGAAAAAAGCGGATGATAGTCATCAGCGATGGATGCACAAGGAAGGCAGCAGGTAAACCCGTTATATTGGGGGTCAATATATCAAAATATATCTCTGGCAGCCTAAAAGACCTGGCCTGGTCCCCACAGAGCTGTCAGGGGTATATTCGAGGGCTTTACATTTTCTATTTAATGTAGCCAATAATTTTTTTATCCTATTCAAAGAAGAGAAGAAAGTGAAATCAAATGTAAATGCTCAGTAGTCTGTACACACAACTTATCCACTGTCAATTCGGTTAAGAAATATGAAATCTGACCTACTGGGTTCAGAGTTTTAACTGGCTATTGAAGTTAAGAGAAAACTGGACTGCCATCTATTTTATTTTTATGTTTTGAAAGGATCAAGTAAGAAGTTAGAGTCCCCATTAAAAAATTTCATAGTACTTTTCATTAACTCAACCTCCTACCCCTCCCCACATGCATGCCTTTCCTCCATCCTCTATTTCCATCAAATAACCTAATAAAGGTTATTTCTAAGACAATTAGAGGAATTTAAAATTCTGGGTACCAAATGAAGGAAGTCTTAATTTTGTTGGGTGTCCTAATCGTTTAATGGCTGTGTTAAAAAAAAAAAAAAACAGTCCTGATCACTAGGGTATATACTGTAGTATTTACAAATGAAATTAAGAGGTAGGTCAGATTTGCATTAAAATATCCTAGCAAAAAAAAAAAAATGTAAAAAGTTGGGGGGGGGGATGGATGAAATGAGAATGGTAGAATGTGGGTAGCTTTTGAGTTGTGGTGGCTTATTAGACTTCTGTCTCTGTTTTTGTTCATACATTAACATATTTTTAACAAGAAAGAAAACAACTTCTTGGTTTTTCAGTTGGTTTGCCTCAAATTCTACCATTAGTCTTATATGGTGGGGCTCCAGGGTCTTCTTCAATCTCTTGACATCTCTGTGATATGTATATTTTTTTTCCTGGGAAAGAGCTATGATTTTTATTGGATTCTCAAAAGGTGTGTGATGTGGAAGGTTTAGGAATTGCTGCTTTGAGAGAGATTGCATACACTTCAGCAGGCGGCAGCAGCAGCCCAGCATGGGCAGGAAGGGAGCTAATCTTACTGTTCACTCTCTGAGATGAGCCAAGTGCCAGCAGGGAACACTTACTGGGCTTGTTTTTGAGAAGGCTGAAAAGCCAACCTGTAGATGGACGTGGCAAGTATGTTCCTTTGCCCCATTCATCCTAGCTAAGCTAACTTTACAACAGGGAGCTAAGAAGCAGGTTTTTGTCCCTGTGAATGATTTGCTATATGGGACCAGAATTCATTCATTCTGCTGCAAAGGGTTATTAAGTGCAGTGTTTTGGGTGCTGGTGCTTTAGCTAAGACTAAAACAGATGAAAATCCCTGCCCCTGCAGAGCTAGTGCTATCAACTCTACATTTCTGGAATTTAGCAGCACATCTTACTACTTTAGCTTACTGTATTATAATGGAGGTCCTACTTGAACCCAAGTTGGAATTTGAGTGTGGCTGATGAACTGAGGTGGACACAAATGGGGAGTGAAGGAGGAGAACTTGGGGCAGGAGAAAGTCAAGCATGAGGAATTTTAACTCAGAAGCACTTGGTCTTTAGAAAGGAGAGTGAGTTCTGAGTCCTGCTTAGTGGCTGTCAGTAGTTTCATTTTGCATCTTGAATGCTGTGGATAAAACACAAGGAGGGAAAGGCTTTTTAAGTAAAAACAAAAAGAAATTTGACTAAAACTCTGCAAAACACTGGACCACGATGAGCACTGCTTTTAAAATCCAATCATGTGTAACACAAAAGAGGAAGCTCTCTTCCAGCTCCTTCCACTTCCTACAACACTCTACAACTTCATTACTTGAGGCCTTCCTATGTCAAGCCATAGAAGAGAGGGATAATGGGCGGGAGTTGCTGGTATTGACTGATCTCACGTCAGAAACTTTATAGTCTTTGGAAAACAAGTGGATCAGTGAGGGGAAGGGTAAATAGGACAGCATTTGCTCCTGAATACCTGGGTCGCCATCTAGAGACTCCTACAAATACTTGGGCAGGAGAGGTTTTGCAGAAGTCTTGGTGATTAGGTGCAGGCATGATTCAGATTCATGTGTCCTATGGCAGAAGTATGTTTGCATAGTGACAGCAATTGTGAGCTTTTTTCCACATTTTCTCTTGGCATTTTGCTTTTTTCTCTTCCACGTAATTGGATATTACAACTCATTTGTTCTGAGAAGCTGGTGGAGGGCTGGAGAAACATGGGTTGTGCTGTGTAGCAACAACCTGTATAAAATTACATTTTTGTCAACCACAGTCTTTCTATCCCCCATATTTTGCCCAGGCTGTAAATTTGTGTTTAGGGGGGCAAGTAATTGCCCATTCAAAATTTGTACTCATAAGAGTATAAGCTAGAATAGCTCCCTGCCAAGTGGCTATCACTGTGCTGAGAGTTTTCTACCATTAGCCCTTTCATTCTGTCCTGTAGGTCTTGGATTACTTTTTCATTTTGGCCTTCTAATTAAAATATAAAATAACTATGAAGTCTGATATCTTAAGCAATTAGCAGCAAAACCTCTTAAGGGAAACTATGACTCTGAGAAGAATCTCTTGCTAGGGTAGCACAGGGTCTCAACTAGAGGTGCAAGAAATGAGCAAAGGGGCATGGAAAGGGAGTAGGAAATTGCCAAAGATACACTCATTTGGTTTCCAGCCATACAGGAGAATGATCCAGGTCAACTTTTGAGATAACCTGGCATCTTTCTCCCATTTTCAACTCTGGCAAAATCTGAATTAAACATGTGGCTTCTAAAGGGAAATATGAAAACGATGCTCAGGGATGAAAATCTCCTCAATAGGACCCAGAATTATACAGGGGAAAATACAGTGTCATAGAATTTGGAGCTGCAAGAGGATCTTTAAAATGTCCTACTCTTAATCACTTGATTTGAAAACTTAGGTACACTGAGGTGCAGGAGATTAAGTTGCTTGCAAGCACGCATTTCCTGGGTTGATGGAAGGAGCTGTGGTGTTCTTGGGATATTCCTGGGACACAAAGTTCTCACACTGCCGTTTAGCACATAGTGGGTTTTATATATAAGTCTATAACTTAAGTTTCCTGCAAAATGTAAGCACTGTTGCTAAGGGCAAGTGCCAGTTGATGGTACTGTTCAAAAATGAAAAGGAAAACCAACACTATCATGGCTGAGCATGGCACTGAAGCATGGGAGAAGTTGCTACGTCTATTTCAAGCAGCAGAAACATAGATAGCTAAGTAACTAATCTTGGCATCTCAGTAGGTCATTGCAGGAAATGTACGGTCATTCATTCATATGAATAATTTTGAGTGTCAGTAAAACTGCAAGACCCAAACTATGCAAATGGTGAGGCTACACAGCTGAACAATAGAGAATACCAGCTCTCATGCAGTGCCCAGTTTTGATAAATGCTAAGAAGATATTTGATGAAATCCAGTACTCATTTTTTATATAAAATGATACATCATTAATTAATAATAGAAGGGAGAAATACAAGATTGTGGTTATCTTGTAGTGATATGAGTAATGTCTAAAATTCTCTTATAATTTTTAACTCTATTTTCCAATACTTTGTAAATTATTTACAGTGAGGATATATTGTTTTATATTTATTTATAGTACAGAAGTTTAAATTAGATATCTGGAATTTTTTAAGACTTGAAAGGAGAAATATATTACTTTTATAACAGACTCCCTCTCACCTTCTCTCCCTTCCACTCCCACATCATTAAATTTTATAGGACGAGTTATATTTTCCACAGCAGGAATGCCACTGCTGGTGTGTAATGTAACCATGTTGACAGACATAAAGAATTGGCTTTTTCTATACAGACAAGTTCCTTGACTCTTTGGCTTATTTTTGTTTTTAAGTGATGCAAGGTAAAGAATTTGAGGGTTTTAGCTCAATCATTTTCTTTCTTTTTTTCAGTCATGGGGACTTTATGTGAGCTCCTATGTAAGATAACTTAAAAAATATTTAATGTATATCTTGTACTTTTAGGATATGCTCCTTTAGAAAAAGAGAATTTGAGGAAAAGCTATAAAAAAATCGCAACCATTAATAATCATAGCCCATTCTATATGATATGTGCCAGGCAATATTCTGTGTGTTTTCTGTGCATTAATTCATTTTGTTCCCACAAGAGTCCTGTGAGGCATGCATCATTATCCTATTTTATAGAAGAGGAAACTGAGGTATGGGGTTGTTAAGCAAAGACATATAGCTACTAAGAAGTGAATTCAGGATTCAGGCTTAGGCACTGTGGCTCCAAAATCCATGTTCTTAATCATTTTGCCACAGTGCCTCTCATAATAAATAGCAGGAGGTGAAGACGGTGTATCAGTCTGGGTTCCATCTGGAGACAGAAACCATACAGTGATTTAAATGACATGTGTAACATAAAGGATTATTAAACAATAATAAAAGAGTAACTATCAGATAGTTTTTAAAAATCCTCTGGACAGTGCTCTGGGCTGAGGGAGTTAGGGACAAACTCAAAAAGTTGAGGGAAATTAGGCCCTTTCCCAAGGCCAGAGTTTAGAACTCATTAGAAAAGGTATGGATGCAGCTAGCTGCATGGCAAAAACCCATTGGTTTGCCTGGCCAGACCTGCACTGTGGTTGCTATGCAAGAAGGAAGTAGCCTTCTGGAACATACATGGGGTCACAGCTGGTTTGGGGGCACACAGGCATGAAAATGGAATGGGGGTGCTGGGGAGGCAGAAAGTTTAGAGCATGTGATGTCCATGTCAGGAGGACCACAAGCAAATGATTCCCAGGCCAGTCCAGGCCAGGGCTCTGAGAGTTCCCAGGGACCACACACTCTGGGCACCTGGTTAGAGAAGAGCAAGGCTGAATATCCTCACTCCCAGCTGCTGACTCCATGCAGAAGCCAGGAAGAGCAAAAGAGCCCCTTCCTCCTGCAATGTTCCTCCAGCACTCTCTACTGAGAAAGCTTCACATTGTGCTTCTGTGGGGGAGAAATGCTTAAAGGATTCATATCCATTATCACAGAGCGTGTATGGAGCTAAGAGGCAGCACTCGGGTAAGTGGCACAGAGGGAGCTCTGATCTGGTTATGCTACTTGATAACAGGCCTAATCCTGTTTTCCCAAAGGACCTTTCACCTGGTGAGTAACCCAGACCTTGTGCTGGCAGTATCAATGACCAAAACAAGAAATGAAGTCTGTGGCTCTCCAGTTATTGTTCAGGTAAGATATAAATATAGGCTAAGTAGTAATCATGGCCCTTTATTTAAAATTAAGTAGAGCTCTATGTTTCCTTGTTGTGGAGAAAGACAATGGCTGTCATAGAAACCTGTTTTGAATGCCATTGTTAAAATATTTACAATAGTCTGCCTAGATTTCAAATTCAACATGTTCATGTAGCTCTTAATTTAGTTTAATCCAACAGATGGTGATTGTGGGCTTGCTGCATGTCAGGAGCGATGCTAGTTACTTAAATCAAATCCAAGGGCAAGCATGAAAAATTATCCCAGTAACATTCATACAGTCTCAGTGGTGGGTCAAGTGAATGCACGTGTTTTAAGCTCAGTCATTGGGACACAGGCAATTCCCCTCTCACCTGGTAACTGGAGGGAAAGAGCATGATCAAAGGCCTTCCTGCAGGATGTGACCTCATCAATGTTAATTCTATTAAGATACTCATTTGAAATACACTTTTAACATACTTTTGCAAATGCTTAAAGCAGCCAAACAATTTTTGGAGACTCCAGAGAAATCTGGGTTCATTTGAGTTGGGTAAAGATCTATGGAATTCTTTCTTCATGTTTATCTGTCATCCTTACTTATAATCAAAGACTCCTAAATGGGTATGTGTTTTTCCTTATAGGAGGAAAGAAAGTTTAGGAGTGCCCCTGCTCTGAATTTATTTTTTATATCCTCCACAGTATGTACCATTTTTTTTTGTTGAACAGAATATATTGTCCCCAAAGTACATTTGTTTTATTCGATGTTTTTAATAGCAATGAAGCAGCTTGTTTTGCAGGTCCTGAATCCATAATTGGGATAAAGCAATCTGGACAAATATCAAAGCTTAATTAAGTCTTCTATCCTGCTGATAAATATGGACTAAAAATTTATTCTAGGAGACATAGTATGTATAACATCACATTCTTCCCTGTCAGGTGCCTCTTTGACATGGGCCACCGCGAGCTTAAAACCTCATGCAGATGCAAATTTTTACCTTAATTAGTTTCATAAAATTACAGATATTGACATTTTCCCCTAAGGTTCCCATTTTTAAGAAATAAGTTTGATCTCAAGATAATTTGTATTACCTTTCAAAATTTTTTCTTTGCTGTTGTTTCATTTTGATTTCTTGAAGCAATCAGCCTGTGAGAAAATATTAAAGCCCATGTAAAATAATAAAAATGAGGCATGTTAGGCTAATGTTACCAGACCCCCCACTCTCTGTTCCTTGAAATATAGTCTTTGTTTTCCATGCCTCTAAGGGATGCTCTGTTGTCTGACCTATTAAATCAATTCTGAAGACCCATTTATTTTCCTCTTTACTATCAATCTCTCCTTGGTAAAGTAAGTGCTATTCATTATAAAGTTCCTTGAGGTGTCATGGTATGTTTAGTTGGAACTAATCTACTGGTTTAAATTCTCTAAAATTGAAACTACTCATTTCTTTATTTATGCTTGAGCCAAGTTTTATAATTAGAATAAATGTGCTGTTTTCTGTTACATATAAAACTGCCTGTACTCACATTTTTTAAAGAAAAAAAAAACCTTCATAATAACCAGGGAAACATAAATTAAAATAGCAACAAGGTACTATTTTTCACTTATTAAACTGATGATGTTTGGGCAAGAATGTGAGGAAAACAGGCCATATTATTTACTGTTGGTGTACAAACTAGAATAACCTTTCTAGAAAGCATTTAGATGTGATAAAGCTTAATATTATGTCTCATGATATTTTAAAATGATCATGTTATTTTATCAGCAACTGTACTTGAGGAGTTTGTTCTAAAGAATTTTTCATGGATTTACATGAAAATTTATTTATATGATTGCTCATTGCTTTTTTGCTTATAATAAAGAAAATCTGAGAAATAATCTATATGTTTACCTATTGGAAAGTGGTAAAATAAAATATCACTAAGATCAAATAGTGTATGTCCTTTAAAAATGATGGCAAAGGTTCATGGAATATTCTTGTTAAAAAAAACTAATACAGCTACCAAAGTATATGCATTTTGTGATTTCATTTTTGTAAATCAGTGGATGCATATTTATAAATATAAAAAATGTTGCACATATAATCATCAAATATAAATAATAGTTATTACTACATAGTAGAATTATGAGTAATTATATATACTTTCTGAATTTATGCAATGAAACTATGATAGCTATAATAAAATCATAAACTCTCCTGTTTGACTCCATATATTATCCTTTTTTTTTTTTTCTCAGAAATACAAACCCTATAACAATGGGACATCCAATCAAAAGTGGAATTATGTGGAAAATATCAAAGCTTTTGTGGCCTTTCACAGCACTGCACTGGATAAGGAGATCACAGCAGCAAATTATGCTGGTATTTGTACATCCTCTGTGATTAAAGGGGAAAACATTGATCAACCAGTAAGTGATTCTTTTCTACTAAGGATAAAAGAAAAGTACGGGAAAATGGAGTAATTTAATAAAGCTAGATCTTTTTTTTCCCCTAGAAAACCTTATATTCACATAAATTAAATACTGATTTGTGAGTGAAATCACTTAGACTCTGTGATTCTGATTAGGAGACAATGAAGGAATATCGATATTACCCTTTGCTTATATTGTTTCAATGGCTCCCTATCATCAGCACCACCTTTGGTCCATCATCAGTTCACCAGAACACTCAGGAGTGAGGATAATCATGTACACCACACCCCCACAGGTTAATCTGCCACCCTAGATGTCACTCCACTCCAGAAAGCATATAAGATTCAAATGATTGTAAGTGACTTTAGTTATATTATACCAAGCATAGGTCTAAACCTGAATACCTATACTCTGATTTTTGCAGAAAATAATTTTTCAAATGGGGTCCTGTAATTTTTATTAGTAAGGAACTGCTGTATACTTTACAAATACCTGAGCTATTTGTGCGGTCTGTATGTCAAGCTACCTTGCTTTTGCTGATTACTATTGGCCTATAGAAATCTCATAATGTACGTACAAGATTCTCTAAGATCCTCTTTACTCTGCTCCTCAGACATCTCTAAATGGCTGCCTCTTCTCCTTCACCTGAAATACCCCGATTTTACTAAATAATTTGTATTTATCCAAATTTACCATACTATTTTGCATATCTTTGGTTTTGACTATGCTATCCTCCTCCCAACTCTTTTCTCTTTTGTCTGTGAACTCATACCACCTAGCAAATATGCTGTCAGAGACTACTAAGGTCAGCTTAAAAGGAATCAAGTCAGTTTAAAAAGTATCCCAGTTCAAAGAAAAACAATTTAAGCATCAATAAGACTACTGAATGTGGTGAATTGACATACATCAAATATATTTAAATCTATATGTTCATACTGACTTTTAACCAGAACAATAATTCATTGATCACAATTAGATGAACCAATTAGTTACTTTGACAAGTAGGAAATAAAGAATCAAGCATTTATTTTTTTCCTTCCTTTATGAACCGTCCCTTAGGATAACAAAATAGTAGATGAGAAGTTTCACTTCATAGGAATACCCCAGATAATAAATGAGGTATGAAAAAATTGGAATATCACTATGTTGTGAACTTTGAAGAATTGATTGACCTAGGCAATGTTTATCAGTAGCTACTCACACTACAAACAGGGACACAACAGATATTATATTCTTCTCGATGGAAATACATAGTATTGCTTATGAAGTGTTCCTTTCTCCAAAAATGTAACTGGAATCTAATCAAGTCTTTCATTCTAACTAATAATTTACTGAAAATATAAGAGGTAGAGGAACATGGTAAAAGGCACAGAGACCACACAGTCGCCAAAATCCTAACTGACAAAAAACATACAGCAAATAAATTACAATAAAACAATTAATTTTAAGTGTGACATTATAGTTATGTTAAAAGAATTTTTATCTTTTAGAGATACATACTGAAATATTTAGGAATTAAATGATATGATGCCTGGGATTTGCTTCAAAGTAATCTAGGGTAGGAATAGAAGTGGGTGAGGATGCAGATAAAATGAAATTAGTAATTGTTGATAATTGTTGAAACTGGGTAAAGGGTAGAAGGGGGCTTATCATACTTTGGTATATGATCAAAATTTTCCAGTGATTATACAACTTGTGTTTTTATTGAAAGACACAAGAAAGGAAGAACTGTACAACTGGTGGAAAAGGCAAGGAGAGTAACTACAGTGACAGATGGTAGATTCTAGGCTGAGTTTTAGAGAGTGATGGCATGAAAGGTGTGAGGGACAGTGGAACAGAGGTCTCAGTGGACATCTTGATGTTCTGCTTAAGAAAAGGTCAACAGTCTAAGTACCAGAATTTTCTACTTGACCATTTTTTTAGAAATATTTTAAAAACTATTTTAGATACTTTTCCTTAACCCAAATAGGCAGAAAACATCATTTAACCAAATCAGGACCATCAGTATGCTGGTTATAGGGCCACACAGCAGCTAGTTGGCACATTGATTTTACTCTGAATTCTTCCTAAAATCATATACGCAACTCACTTTCTTCAAAATCGTTCTTGAAGGCCATTTGCTGTCTGTCATTTTTCTTACTAATGAGAGTGCAGCTTAGAAGATACATCCGCATGACTCCAGCACAGTGTGAACTGGCTCTTTTTGCAAAATGAGCTCTATAAGCAGAGACTCAAATGGCCTTCTAAGGTCGTTTTTTAAACTTGAACACAGTTGCCACTTTCAATGGCTTCATCAGTAGCTTCTGGTCTTTAGTACCCATCGCAGAACTCTTATTTCATCACCAGTAAACTCCCCAATTTCCAGGTTGACACCAGTCCAATTATTAGTTAGTTTTATTTAGTGGCCATCTTAGGACTTTTTGAATGTTTTTCCAACAGGCCTTTAAAACTTGGTTGCATTTTAGTAAATCTAGACAAAATTTAGATTATTTTTGTTAATTTTTGTTAACTTCCAGATAGTAATTGTAGAAGCTGAGTATGGATTCATGGGGGTTCACTATACTGTGCTATTTCTGTATGATTGAAATATTTTATAATAAAAAAGGAAAGAAAGGAGTCCTAGAGTTTAGGGCTCAATGATTATAAAACTGGTACCTTTCTTTTAATCATACAATCAAGATGTTCTTTTGTTAAACAAGATACAACTTCTCAGTTTCCAGCAATTATTTGTTCTAAAAGATTATGATTTTCCTTTCCCAAGAGTTAAATGGTAGCCTACCTGATAGAAGTTAATATGATTAATCTGAAGAGTACAATAATGTATCAATTCTGGAATTCACAGACTAAAAACCTCTCCTGGGTTTAGGAGAAATCTTTCAGTGTTAAAAGGCGCTAGATAGTTTTTAAATTTTTTGGAGATACAGACTTCTTTGAGAGTTTCATGAAAATTATAGATATTCTTTTCCCCAAAAAAGTGCATGTGTAGAGAAACATCTTTCATATAAATTATAGAAAGTTTACAGACTCCCCTTGAAATCCATTTTGGATGTAGGGTAAGAACTCCCTTTCTAGACCTCATCCTTATGGATAGCTTAGAAAAAGAAAACTAATAAGAAGTTACTATTATATGCTAGATAACTACTGTATGTTACATACTGATCAATCTTAGTGATTTTCACATATGATATCTCATTTAAATAATAACTATGATAAAGACACAGAATAATTTATTCATAATCACATTAGCTACTATACAATAGTAATGGTCATTATTGATCAGACTAACCCCAGGTAATAGACCATATATCTATAAGGCCAAAAGATCAAGTCATTCATTTCAATAAATCAAGGAAATTTTATGGAGAAAAGAATTAGTCAAATAAATTGTCTGGTATTTTGTACAAAATACCATAGCTGGCTTACTGAATTTTTAAACTCTGTATTCTACAGACATAGCTAACCTGAGAGCTCCCCAAATATATTGCCTTTTTCTTTCCATCAGCAGTTTCAAAACAGTATTAAATGTGATGAATGAATAAAAAATCTAGTTTACATTGTATACATGCACCATTGTCAAAATAGAACAATTCAGAGATCATCAAACCTGTAGCACCACAGTCATGGGGATTGATGTTTTAATGAATGAGAAATACATTTTCTGGATACTTTTCAATGGGTTTCGTTAGTATAATAAGGAAAATTATTGGCACGTGATTTATCATGAAGCACATGCTGCTATAGAAATGACTTTGCACATAATGTTTATTCAATTCCACCTAAACAGGAATATTTTATTTATTTATTTATTTATTTATTTATTTATTAGCAGGAATATTTTAATTTTCTGCTGTTCAATGATGTGTAGGAAACTGGAAATTGTAGAAAAATCCATAGTGGAATTTAAAAATTACATCTTCAAAAGTATCATCTAAGTGTTGGCTTTGAATTGAGGTAGCTCTACATATTTAAAGGAGTAGTTGAAGAAATACGACAAAGGCAAAAAAAACCCAAAAACTTGGAATCAGAAGTCTGTTTTATATTTCACTCCTTCCATGTACCTCTTGAGTATCCTTAGATGAAAACTTTCCTTTCTGAGCTTTTGTTTTCTCATCTGGAAATTGACTTATTAATTCTGGCTGCACCTAACTTTTAGTTTTGTAGGACCAAAACAAATTAAAGAGTCTATATAAAAGCACTTTAAAATTTTATTATAGAAATTTTCATACATATTCAAAAATAGAATAGTGTAATGAATCCTTACTTTTTATCTAAATTAGACTATTATCCAGGTTTTTGCAATATTTACAAACCCGAGACCTGATACCATTTCACCTTTAACTTAAGCATACGCCTCTAAAAAATTTGAACATTTTCTTTCATAATCATTATACCATTATCACAGCTAACAAAAGTAACAATAATCCTTTAGCTATCAATCAAATACCCTGTTCTTAATCAAATTTCCTAAGTTCTCCTAAAAAATTCTTCTTATGGTTGGTTGATATGAACCAGGATTCAAGCAAGATTCCTATATGACATTTGGTCGTAGGCTCTAGAATTGTCCTATAGAATGTCTCTTATTTGGATTTGTCTGTTTACTTCCTATGGCATTTTTAAATTTGTTTCTCTAGCCCCCATAATTCCTGCAAAAGGAATTTAACATTAGAATTGTAATTAGATTGATGTTTAACATTTTTGACAATAATCTTCATGGGTTTATGGTATATTTCATATTGATCACTTATGCAGGGATATAATATCTGTGTTTTCCATTTTTAATGAAAATGGGTATCAGTGGGCATGATTAGAACCCAACCTCACACTTAACAAATCTCCCAATAAATTTTCATCTAGTGTCACTCTTTGATGATCTTTGTCTAAATCAATTACTTCATTAGGAGTCTCCAAAGGGTTGTTTTGTCTAATTCTGTCATTTTCCCCAACATTTATTAGCTGAGTTTTTGATATAAGGAAAAACTTCAATGACATTTATCCTCTTCAACTAGGTATTTGACTACCAAACATATGGTTTGTAAGGGATGCTAGGATAAACGTTAATTCTTTCTATCCATCTCACTTATCTATAAGTATAATAAACCACCTGAAAACTTAGTGACTTAAACCAAGAGTCACTATTTTTTTTTTTTTTTTTTTTGCTCTGTGGGCCAAAAATTTGAGGTTGGCTTAATGGGGCCACTCTGCTGGTCTTGCCCAGGGTCACTCATGTGACCCTAATGTGTAGTCGTCTGGTAGTATATCAGTAGTTTGGAGGTTCTATGGGGACTGAATGGTTAAAGATGGTCTCCTTCACACGTCGGGATATCAGCAGGCTGTTAGCTGGGGACAGAGAACATTCCTTGGTTCTCCTCAAGGCTCCTTAAGTAGGCTAGCTTAAGTTTGTTCACATTGTGAACAATTACAGGGTTCCAAATACAACCAAAAAAACAACCTCCAATATGCAAGCACTTCTTACACATCTGTTTGCATCACATTTACTAATGCTACATTGTCCAAAGCAAGTCACATGGTCTTGCTTAGATTCAAGGAAGGGACAAAAGGAGAAAGATTTCTTAATTGGAGGAGCCGTAAAGTCACATTTCAGAAGGACATGCAAACAAGGATGAGCAGTCTTATTGTGCCCATCTCTGCAAATAATCTGGCACGCTTTCTAATGACTAGTTTTCAGAGTTATAAATTGGTGCCAGTTTACTTATAAGTATTTTTAGCATCATTATGAGCTTATGAGATTTTATATTTTTAAACATGTCTAAAGTGTTTTGGTTATCATTCTTTTTGTTGTTCTCAAATTGTCCCATTTTGGCTCCTTCATGTTGCTGGTTCTTGTGTCTTTTTAAAATGATTCCTTTACTCTTGGATGGCTTCTTTTCTTTCCAGACACCACCGCACAACACTTGCTTACCTTGTATATTTCTTGCCCCAAATTTGGAACTGGCCATTCCTCCAAGAAACCCTGATTCTTGACATAAATTATATATAAATTGACATAAATTGTTGAATTGTTATTGCCTTTCACCTTTTCCAGTCAACAGAATTTGGAAGAATGTTTTTTAAAGTGTAATTATTAGGGAGCAAAAGAATGCATTCATGTTGAGATTTCAAATTTAACATTCTACAAAAATGCTATCATAATTTAGATATGCCTACATAAAACCATCTTTGTTCCTTTTTTTTTTAGGGATACTATTATCTCTCCCCCGCTGGGAAGAAAAAAACAATGCTCTGCTTAGCATGTGGACAATCCATGAGAGCAGAGAAGGGGCTGAAACAGTTGCTTCCAGGGCTGCCATTCCTCTGTGCCTCAGGCTCCAAGATCCAGAAACCATTCTCACGAGGGCCTTTCAAGGTCATCAGTGTGGCAGAGGTGTGTAATGATCTGAGCTCTGCTAATACGTGTGTGGCATCACTTTGGAAACTTTGATGCATTCATTATCTGCCTTGCACTCAAGTTCATCTCCACTCATCCAATTCATCTTCCTCTGATGCACCTTTACCATTCCACCTGCATTGATTTCCTCTTCCCCATTGTAATTTAAAATACATTGTCTATTAATAGTTCGATACACTCTTTGAAGTTAATTGGGCACTTCTGCGGCTTTAATCATCTACTGACACCTTCCACTGCTCTCTGTGTTGCTTTTAGATGAGGAAGCAACTGCAAATCTTTACTTAGTGGAACAGCTTTTTTGCCTATATTCACAAACTTCTTTATACTAGTATGGAACATTTCAGGGGGAACTTGACATGTTGTTAATGGCTCTTCAGGTTGGGTGCCTGAATTCATGCATCCATGTCTAATACTATTTATAGCTTATGGAGAAAAATAATCTCTGCCACTTTCCTGTGATCGTAGTTTAAAATGGCACCATTTAAAAAGTCCTCTCCTTCAAGTTTAGAGTAGGATATGCTAAGGGGAGCTTACAAACCTGTATAAAAAGGAATGATTCCTAAGAGGGATCTTTCAACTTGGTGCACTCTCCAGGGCTTGCTCTCTCCACTTGCAGGTCTCTCTCCCCGTTCCCCTAAACTGGATACACAGTGCAGTGTGGGAGGGTCTGGAGGGGACAGGAACAGTTGCAAGAAACATGAAGTGCAAATAGTAACTCTGAAGATGAAAAGAAGTCAGCCCTCTGAGGAAATCTGAAGGCAGTTGGCTTTGCTTTGGTGATGGTGGGGTTATGAGGTGGTGGTGAGCTAATTGGAAGAATCTCCAGTGTTACAACATCTCGGACAGAGTTTTTCACTCAAAGCAGCATCCTGAGTAGGGAATGGAAAGGGAAAAATGAAGTTTAGGGCTCACCACCCTCATTACCACCATGTAGATTACGCCTGCACCTATTTCCCTCCTCGCTCATCAATATCTGCCACCACAGGATGGCATCATCCTCAAGTTAAAGATTAAGAGATTATCTGTAGTGCCAGCATCCCATTACTTCAAGGCCAGACTTTCTCTGGCCCTGGCATCCTCTCCCTCCACTCTTGTCACAGAAAAGGCAAAGTAGAAAACAGAACGAGGCCAGGAACACAAGCCGGAGGCCTAAAGTCACCGAGAGACTCTGTGACAGGGCTGGGAAGAGAACTGAGTTCTGACCCAATGTTCTTCCCACGGTGGTATCCAACACCTACAGCATGCAAAGTGAGCATTTCAAAATTTAGATACCACACACATGTACATGCCAATATTTACTAAATTAAGAGACAAATATACCAAAATAACAAAAACTAAGAGAAAAAGCTTGAGTAGACCTCTGTGTGTGTTTTTTTTTTTTTTTCTTTTAATCAGGCTGATTTATCTTCTTGTGAGGCTGAGAAAACACTCAGTTATTATGAAGAACGTCTATTATCTTTACGGATGAAGACCTGCACGCGAGTTGTATCTCATAGTGGTACGGCAGCTTTGCACCAGAAGGCCGTGAAAATAATTGCATACAAAAATGGAGATGGATATCGAAATGGGAAGTTAATTGTGGCTGGAACATTCCCCACAGTAAGTGGCTATCACTTAAACGTTTCTTGCATCCTCCGAGGTAATGATAATAGTGATTCTTCTGACAAGAAAAAAGCAATGAGATTGAATGATAAATGTCCCAGGCCAGTTTCACCAATTCAGGCTGATGAGATCAAGATCTCTGTTTTCTTAAAGATATTCTTTTTTATTGTATTTCTTTGGATACAGACTTAGAAAAATGAAAAATCAGAATATGGTTTTTAGATTGGCTCCAGAGCAAAGGTACAAAAAAACCAGGGGGCAAACAAAGTTACCAGATTTTCTCCACTTGTGTGATAGAGAGAATGCCTTTCCCCCCCCCTTTCTTCCCATTCTAGCTTCAAGTTGTGTGTCATCTAAATACCCTAAGAGATGCCCCCTCACTTATCATTTGGAACACCTGAGCACTTATTTATTGACAGGTTGTTTTATTTCATTCTCAAAATGAAGAAGCAAGAGTTATGTTAGGAAGGAACATGTGGTTTCTATCGTAGATGCTGCTCCTCGTAGTCACAGAAAGGAAGGAGGGTTCAAGAGGCCCAAACCCAGCTTTGTCCTTCCCTTGTTTGGTGATTATCTTGTCTATACATTTTGGCCAATACCTTTAAAAGCATATTTTATAAGCAACATTAAATTTGACATGGAGTTACCCTGGGGACTTCCTTGCAAAAACACACACATACACACCTATTTGTTCACTCCCCTTTTCAGTTGAATACAAATAGCCTAAGATATTGTTCAGTGAACTAAGCAAATCACAAAAGTTAGCAGGACCAAGATTCACTCTGAGCTCCACAGCTGGCTTCTGTAGTCTTGGACAACAAAGTTAACTTTCAGTCTGTCTGCAAAATGGAAGTAATAATACGTGTTAGTTTGGGTTTGAAAGTCAACTACTCATGTAGTTCATCAAGAGGAAGTGTTCCAATTTTATACCTTCTAAAGCAACAAAATTGAAAGTGGATCTCTAAATTGAACACTTCTTAAGAAATAAATACTCTGATGTTAAAATGTATTAACATACATCAGCTGCTGTGTTAAATTTTTGGAGCTAATTTTCACAGTTGGAGTGGACTAATTTTGTGAGATTATGTAGGACAATCCGATACCAAAAATTGTCTCTAATCAAAGATCAAGTCAGTAGTTATTTAGCTTTCTATTTTCCCAAATTAAAGGATTTTCTCAAATTTCTAAAATAATAAGCGCTTCACGATTGCTCCCAGCCCTAGCACTATTTCATCTCATCAGTTCTTTACAATCTGTGTTATTTAGCTTCTTACAGAATGCACAGAGCAACTTGGTCTCACCAGAGCAGCCTCCAAAGTATATACCAAAGATGGAACCACAGTCCTTTCCTTACGTGATTTGGTTTTATGGGCTCTAGATGAATCTTTTATCCAGAGAAACACTGAGAAACAAAAGAAAGACACAGCCCCTGTTCAAGCAAAGGAGACAACTACTAAAAGTATGAAAGGTTGGTGATGACATTCTATAGGATTTAACTGATTCTACTTATTTTTCATCTTAAAAAAGTTAAATGTGATCCTGTGATTCAGTCACTCCTTCTAGAATTACAAAATCACAGGAAGCTGCTCCCGTGTGAGATTTTTGTATTATTTTTACCTTGCAGAATGATAAGAAAAAGTTAAAAAAAATAATGTAAATTTGGTTTCAGCACCCAAAAATAAATTGCTTCAAATGTATAAAATATGTTTAACAACTTAGCTACTTTATGTAACACGAGCAGCTTTTGTTTTTAAATTTAAAGCCAAAACCAACTGGAGACCAGTGAAGAAGGCGGGACTGGATCAATGCAAATCTCTTTCTATTATTTGAAGAGAAGGTGTCCTCTATAACTCCTGCCGGCCAGCTGTCCTTACCTGCCCCTGCCCATCTCCACTGTTCCTCTAAATTCCCAGAAGCACCAGGGAAAGCACTTGTATTGCAACTCCTAGCACACTGTATTATAATTATCTGTTTACATCTTTGTGTGTTTCATTAAACAATGTACAACTTGAGGGCAGGAACTGTGTCTCCAGCAACAGTTGCCTAAATAAAAATGAATCTTACAATAATTCAGCAGAGTGATCTCAGCTCTCCACTGTTGTACTGAGAGTCGTGATTTAAAGATTAAGAACTTGGGTTTTGGAGCCAAAATACCCGGGTTCAGATCCTACCTCTATTCCTTACTACTATTCCTTCTTAGGCAAATTACTTAACCTCTTGTCCCTCAGTTTCCTCATTTTACAAATTGCACACTGATAATCAGGTAAATGTATACTCATTTGGTCCTCATAGGTACGAATATGTGTTCATAAAAATATATATGAATAGGCGTTTATGTATAAATGCATATGTCACTTAGAATAATGCCTGGCTGTTGTTTACTAAACATTCAATGAATATTAGCTGATGTTATTGGATATAATTGAGTATGAAAAACTTGCTCTTCTTCCTGTGTGTCTCTTCTTTACTCTCACACTCTTATCACATTCACAACACTTCTGACACCTGATGTGTGGTTTTTCCCCCCACACCAAGCAATTCTGCAACACCTGCTGGGTGTCCTACAATTTAACCCAACTCTGCCACTAACTCTCTGGTTTTAGCATCAGAACCCACAGGTTAAGAGCTTAGTTCCACAAGACTGCTCCTCACTGCATCCCCCACTTCAGATGTCCAGACCTGTGTTTCTGACAAATTGGCTTAAATGGGAAATCCCCTTGACTCCCTCCTTCAGTTTGATCAGTTTGCTAGAGTAACTCACAGAACTCAAGAAAACGGTCCACTTTACTGTCTCCTGGTTTATTTTAAAAGGATATGATAGATGATAGAGATGAACATACAGGTGGAAGAAATGACTAGGGCAAGGGATGTGGGAAGGGGCACCGAACTTCCATGCTCTCTAAGCCCACCACTCTCCTACCATCTCCATGTGTTCACCAACCTAGAGGGTCTCCAGATGCTGTACTTTTGGGGATTTTTATGGAGACCTCATCATGTAAGCATGATTGTTCACTAATTCCATTTCCAGCCTCTCTCTCTGGAGAATGAGGGTAGGGTAGAAAATTCCAAGGTTCTAATCATGGCTTGGTCTTTCTAGTGACCAGACTTCATCCAAGAGTCTGTGAAAAGTCATCTCATTAGAAAACAAGATACTACTATCATCCAGGAAATACCAAAGGATTTAGGGGCTCTGTGTCGGGAACCAGAGTCAAAAACAAAACATTAGAACAAAAGATCCTCCTAGTGCTCTTATCGCTTAGAAAATTACAAGAGTTTTAGAAATTCTCTGCCAGGAATGTGGGGCAGAGACCAATATATGCTTTTCTATTATTTCACAATGGTATTATTTGTCCTGTTTTCTAATGAGTTTTTAAAAATAATTATGTGAATATTTAATGCCTAGCTAATCATTAAAGCATATAGTTTGGCCTTTACTTGTCATATAGAATATCTAATCTCCAGCTTCTGGAAGATTACAATTCAAAGGCCCTGCTTTCAAATTGCTATTTAAAACTTGACTGGAAGTAATGTTATTCACGCTGGAGCACTAAAAGGGTATCAGTATTCCTTCCCCTCTATATTCAAGAGGTTATTCTTGAATCAGGCTTGTCCATTAGCAGACATGCCCTTTTTATTGAATTGTGACTTGTGCAATGCCATCAGTTTGCATTGAGGAACTTTATTTTTTATTTATTTATTTATTTATTTATTTATTTATTATTTTTATGATAGTCACACAGAGAGAGAGAGAGAGAGAGAGAGAGAGAGGCAGAGACACAGGCAGAGGGAGAAGCAGGCTCCATGCACCGGGAGCCAGACGTGGGATTCGATCCCAGGTCTCCAGGATCGCGCCCTGGGCCAAAGGCAGGCGCCAAACCGCTGCACCACCCAGGGATCCCGCATTGAGGAACTTTAGAAAAAAAAAAAAAACAGGCACCAGTCAGAAACTAAGTATCTAGGGAGATAGTGGTTAAGGGCAAAGGCTCTGGATGTGTATGACCCAGGTTCTAATCCTGACTCTGCAGCTACCTAGCTATTTGATTAGACCTCAGTTACATTGTAAAAGAGAAATGGACCTAACTCAGAGTATCATTTTGAGACTTACCTGAGATAATGTGTGCAGAGGTCTTAGTGAAATGCCCAGCATTTCACTTAGTGAAATGCGGAGCATGTTGTAAGTCCTCAATATTGTTCATTTCTATTATAGGATACTGTTTGCTACCTTACAGATAACCCTCTTATGAAGACCCTGAAATAAATTTCTCTCAGATCTCAGAAAAGGTGTATCTTCTGAGGAATTTATCTTCTATGTGGGCCATGTGAATCTTGAGATTGTGTTTTGCTCTTTGCTTGGGCCACTAGAATGCTCAGAACCCAAACTGTGCTTTAACTCTAACAAATGAGAAGTATGGCTTTCATGTCCATTTAATAACAAAAATATTATCTGGCATTTTTAATGCTTGTCCAATTAAATAGACCATTTATTCTAAGCACTTTCTTTTTTTTCTTTTAATCTTCCCAACAGCCAAATGAGATAGATACTACTCTTCACTTAAAAGATGAGGACCCTGAAGCAATTTATCTCAGGCTTTAATCTATTGCTGTACTTCTTTCCCCCTTTCCTTGATTTTCTTATCTTTTTATTTTATTCCTTTTCAGAGTAGATATTTTAGTAAGCCACCTCAGCTTTTTTTTAATAACTAAAGTAGAAGAAAGGAATTTAAAAGTATATTTATAGATTAGTTTAAATTACTTGGTCGAATATGAAGCTTCAGATCATATTTATGTATTTGCATCTGATTTAGGTATTACCTGTTTAAATGAAGTCATTAATGAGAAAGGAAAAATTTTGAATGAACAAATAAATTCAGGAGGCAAATGTATTCATTATTCATTGTGCAATGGTTAATGAACCATTTGTTTCCTAGAAAACCCAAGAATGAAAATGGAAACCAAATCAGTTCCAAAGTCTGTGATATCTGACAGTTTGGATGGTATAGACAAGTCTTTGCTCACCTTCATCCTCAGAAATCCCATTGCCATCTGGGTATCTTGCGGTGAACCATTTTTATCTCCGAAAGGTAAGTTTTTTGTTTTTGCTTGTTTCCAAGCAAGTGTATAATGGAGAGAGAAATAAATTTTATTTCACCATAGAAAAAGAATTAAATGTATATAATGTCAACATAATAACATTACATTTATGCAAAGAACAGGAGGTCCATCAATTAACATGTGCACAAGAATAGCTGTACTCCGATATTTGCACAGTTGCCTGTTTTTTCATACTGGAATGGAGTATTCTGCATGGAAAAATGTCTAATTTAGTTGATAAAGAGATCCTTGGTCTATAAGACTGAGAATAATGGTATACATTAGAAAATAACAAATGAGTTTAATTCACACTGAAGACGACCTGTCTGCACATTTTCATTTTTAAGAATTGCACCCTTTAGGCAGTAGGTGGATGTTTAAAAAATGAATGGTTCCAAGCCAGGCTTTCATCACCTCCAAATAGTTTGTGGAAGTGGAAAATGAAATATGGCTATTGCATATGGTAAATCTATATAATAAAACAGCACTGTTCTTCTCCGCCCACCCCCACCCCCTCCCCGCCATTCCATAAAGAAATGCCTTAAGCCTTGTCATCTTTCAAATGAGGTTTCTTTTAATGACCCTTACCTTTTAATTACTTATTTCTAATTGAATCTATTTCTTGGAGCAGAAAGTTCTTTATAAATTATTGGCTTGCATGATAAATTACTGTTGATAACACATGCAAAATAAAATATCATGTATTTTTTCTAGCTTTGCAGAAAGCAGAAAAATTAGAAAAACAGAACTGGCTAAAAAAGGACAAAATTTTGGCTGATCTAGACACCATGAAACACAAAATGAGACAGTTAAAAGGTCAGTATGAACTAAATCAAGTATCACCATGTTTAATTTTAAATGTAACCCCAATTTGCTGGAAGTTTTTTCCTACTATTAGATACCAGATGTTTGACTGAGTACTGTAAATATTGTGTCACAAAAGTCACTTGAGCAAGTCTAAAACCTAATAATATACCTTTCAGTACTGGTTTTATATTTGTAAATTTTATATTAAAGTGAGTATCACATGAATTATATGTAAATTTTAAAAATTAGGAGTGTCTGGGTCATATAACTCTTGTGTTGGGATTGAAACAGTCACTGAACTGACATTTTGTGGGCTTTGGAATTAGTCCTTAAACAAAACTTTCTGTCTATTCTTTGGGTATTGCTGGGGAATAAGTTTGGGTTTTTGTTTGTTTTATAATCTAAATGAGGAAGTACTAAATTTTTCAAAGGTCAATATCAATGTCTCAGAAGGGCTTCTTGGTGTTAGGCAGCATAAGATATGCTATTCATAGTCAAAGTGATCAATTGGCAATATTTGTTTTCTTCCTTCATTCTCTTTGTCACAGAATCTTAGGTTCCAGATCTTATACTGTTCCTAGCACTTGAATACTCTCTCTTTTGGGGAGAAACAGTGTATTATGGTCTAGAAAAGAATACATTTTAGGCTCTGTAACTGCCATTGACAGGATTTCCAACTCGTAAGTATGTGCACTCTCTGTTGTCAAAATTGTCAAAAGCATGTGAATTTTACTGCAATAAGCAACACAACTAGTTGTAAGTGCATTAGACAGAACTCTGGTTTGAAATGACTATTATTCAGTTCTTAGCGAAAGAATTCTCGCATTAATATAATTACCTGGTCATGTGACTGTCATCCCTATGTCACATTATAAATTCTACAACCTTCTTATTTGCTCTGTGAATACTTGTAGAATGATTGAATTAAAGAATGAACAGAATTTCAACCCAATGAGTTTTCTAAGGTCTATTCCTGTTATCAAATTAAATCAATAAAAGGCAACATACTGAAAATAGCACCCAGCAGGGCTGCCTTTAGTGTATATTCTGATTTTAATATTATGTCTTCAGCTTTTATTATAATTAAGTATTAAAAAGGCATTTTTAATAAAAAAGCATTTAAAGTTCAGTTGATATCACCTATAATATCACTTTTGAAAACTATTTGGTCAGATGGTGCCCATTACGGAGGAATCCATTAATTAAATTTCTCTTAGAATTTAGTACTAGGATAAATCTCGTCTCTACTGACAGACTGTTATATTTTCTGCTGTTAAATGTAAATTCAATATACACATATAAAATACCTACTCTAAGGAAGAACTTTTCTAGTTGTTGGAGTTATGAAGATAAATAAGAACAAGTCAAAGTTCAGTTAACTGCAGTCTCTGTTGAATGATGAGCTTCTTGAGGATTGGATGAAAGAGGAGGTATAAATAAGGGCTAAGTAGATTATTTTCCATCATTATAGCCATTGGCGAATGCAACAAATGTTTATTAAGCATATACTATGTACAAACTACTGTGCTAAGCTGATTTTACATTTCATTTGTAAGTATGGTCATTGCTAGTACTAATCACAATACCAGTAATAACTTTATAGGGTTTTTATAATGAAACAACAAATGTCAAGTATTTACTGCATGCGTAGCACATAATAAATACTCAATAAGTATTAGAATAAGGGTTCCTGAGAAGGCAGCCCATTTTCTGACTTGGGATCCTAAAAACTGATCAATGAAATGAAGGCATGGCAGATGAGGCCAAAGTATCACCTTTCTTACATATAAAGGCAGTGCTGGAGCATTTTATTTAGTGTGAGAGCTAAATAGATTTTTCCAACTAAAACCTCAAATGAGGCAGACTTACCCTCCCAGGCATAGATAATGCTGAAACAGGATGGAGAGACTTTTGGGGGAGCTGTCTGGATGAAATTTATAGTTTGAAATACAGCAAAGCAGTCATGTTCTCTAGTTTTCCCTATTAATTGTTAGCTATTATCATTACTTCCCCAGATCTCATATGATATAAAATAGAATATATGGAGAATGTAATAAAAAAATAAAAAACAATTTAATCAATACATTTTTGCTTGGTTTCAATTTGTATCCTTACTTACATAAATAGTACTTTGTTATGAACATCTTTCCTTGAACCAAAACCTTTTGTGATGAATTTGTCTTTATGAAAATTATAGCGCAAATGCATTCATTTTTTTAAAAGACCATTAGAAGCAATTTGACAAAAAACAAATAATACATAATCGTTTTGCTCTTTTCCTACATTCAAATCCTGTCTCTCAAGAGTGTAAATGATAAACTATTGCTGAGCTCTCTTTAGTTGAGCAAAGTTTTAGTGTTCAAAGGCACTATAAATAAAATATTTATGTGTCATAAATTAACGTTGTCTGGGTTTTATGAATAGAGTAGGCTAAAAACTATGTTTGCGTAAATTTGTGTCACGTATTTTTCTCGTACCACTGTGGTCTTCTCTAAAACGTGTAATCTAATGGCATTGCCACTGTAACTCATTGGCTGACTGATTCAATTATGTTTTCTCCACATCTATAAATTGCACAGAATGCTTACTTATTAGGTACATAGACTTCTGGTTTCCCTGAAAAGTCATTGCTGCCATTTATTTTTATTGCTGGATCTATTTCCACCAACTTGAGCTTAAGGAGTGCAAATGCTTTATTCTCTGCAAATACTAAATTATTTTCAAAGAGTTTTGTTTGTAGTTATGAGCTGAAAATCTGTACACTAAGGCTCTCTTGGCAACAAAATTAGGACTCAACTTCATGTTAGTATTTCCATTATTTTATCCACCTCAGTGTTACTTTAGCAAAGAAGCCTTCTCTGGCACTTCGGACCAGGGCAGTAACCCCTGTTAGTGCTTTTATATAGACTCTATACTTCTCTGGGACAGCACAGTTGCAATCAATTATTGGTGTAATCATTTCCTTGACATCTGCCTTCCCCCAACAAACTAGAGACAAGGACTAACTCTTGAACATGTTTGTATTTACATCGTCTAGCACAATGCCTGACTGATTGCTGGTGCTCAACATAAGTTTCTAGAGGGAACATGCAAAAGAAAGCATTACTTTTACTTAAAAAGTTTAGAGATCAGTATGAGACTCAGTGTGAGTTTATCTTCAACATGGGGAAAAACCAATTTCTTAAGTATGATTTTTAAATCTTTTATAATGATTTTAAGTGGACTAGTTGAAAGAATGTATACATTCAAATCAACACACTTATTAAATTATGCCTATTATTCTTTGGAGTACAGTATTCCAATAAATATTTTCTCTTACACAGCTTTTTAACAACCTAAAGGGCACAGCAGAGGTGTCAGAAACTAATCGTGCTTGCGGGTATTATTAGATAGAAAAAAAGGCCTCCTGTCTCTTGGGTTAATATTATTTTAGAAGTACTTAATCCCCAGGCTGCTAAGCTAATTGTTGGGGAAAGGCTTATTATTAGTGAAGAGAACAAAACATATGTTCCATGACTGGAAGAGATGATGGGCTATATAGGTCATGGTTTCTATTTGACTAAATTACCACTGAACCATATCGTGCAAGAGAGGCTGGGGCCAGTGTGGAAGTCAGCATGTTATCTTTCTTTTCCGTCTGTATAGTGAATATGCATATCCTGGCTATTTGAAGCCTCAAGCTTCCATATGAAGAGGCATTGTTAGATATTATTACCTTAGGCATCTTTGCTTTTATGATATATTTAGTATTTTAGCCTATGCTCCCAAGTGGAATGATTTATGCATAGAATGCCAAACCAATTTATTTGAAATCTGAAAGCCCATCTTCAGAAACAACATTACCAGGGACTTCTTTCCCCAGGGCGGCGAGTAGCAGCATGTCAGCCAGCCGCTATGGTTCCCAACAAAAGCCCTGTGCAGCCGGTGGTGGTGGAAGGAGGCTGGACTGAGCAGACTCAAGAGGAAATTAAACTCATGGAACTCATAAGACATACAGAGGTACTTTCTTCAGGACTCCAGACATTAAAGACTCTGCCTCTTTAATAAGGTTTTAAAAGCATAGTATTGAATTTTAAAATTATGCTATTAATATATCCTTAGCATCTGGTCAGTTATGACCACATAAGCATATGCCAAGCATTGAGTTGGCATTTGGAGAGTAGTTATCTAAAAGACAGCCAGCTCATATGAAAGTCTGTTTTGTTTGAATGGAGACCAGAAATTATGACCTTAGCAAAGAAGAGAAAAAGGCCCAGTGGATATGTACAAAGGTAATTATAATAAGTGTAGTCAAGTTGAGCCTTATGGCTTCATTGCTCATCACTCCTAAGGGTATGTCTCAATATGTAGAAAGAGCAAGGAGCAAAATACTAATTGCAATGGAGACATTCAGAAGTGAGGAATTCAAAAAGCTGTTTCACTCCAATTGGTTAATCAGTCAGGATTGCCAGACATAAAAAAGTCGAGAAGAGAAAGGTCAGCTGTTGAGAGAGGATTGGGGATAGAGACCAGGGAAAACTTTTCGCTTTGTGAAGTTTTTCATCAAAATGATATGTTCTTATTTAATAGGGTTTCTCAAATCGTGAAATGTGTTCAATCTATATCTTAGGCGTGTGCCCAAGTCAAGGTTACTAGAAAAAAGAAATTGACATTGCTAGAAATATGACTTCTTGCCAAGCTGAGCAGGATAAATCACTGACCAGGGAATGAATGCAAAGCATTGAACTAGGACATGCTTGAAGTAGGATGAAAAGCTGCCTGGCAGGGATCTGGCAAAGTATAAGGGTGGCTGCTGTATTTTAAAAGACAGAGAGTTAAGATTCAAACAACAGTCATGCACATTCCCTTAAGCATTTCTTGGTTAAAGAAAATGATGTTGTGATTCTAATCAAAAACTCATTTGTTAGATGCAGAGAAATTGCTCAGTAGGAGAAACACCACACAGAAATCCAAAAACACATCTCCATTCATCTCTCCAAATTATAAATGAAAGTTAAGTGTTTTGCCAAAAGAAGTGGCTTATTATTATTACTGTAATGGTTATTGTTGCCTTTGGTGACTCACAGAAGCAAGGGGAGTTTATAGAAGAGTCAGTGACAGGGGAGGGAAATATACTTCCTAAAATTTTTAAAGTGTAATTTGCAATTATAAGTATTTCTGTTTTCATCACATTCTTCATGCACACACCTACCAGGAAGTTCTCTCACCGTGGTATTTTCTGGGCTTTTCTTACCAGGCGCACCTTTCTGCAGTTCAAGAACTGCAATCCAAGAGAAATTCTCCAGTTGAAACTAAAAGTATAGCACTCAGGCAGAGCAGCCTGTATAAGCAACCGAACACAAAACGAGTGTGGATTTATCTAAATGGAGGCCGACCTGAAGATGGCACTTATGCTTGGGGCAAAACCATTTCAGAGGTAAATACAGTGTGAAAGGAGATTGCTTCATAGGCCTGGATTCAAATCCCAGCTCTGGTCTTTCTTGATTGTAAGGTCAGGCAAATCATTTTTCCTTTCTAAGCCTCATTTTCGCATCTGTAAAATGGAAATAATACTTTCCTCACAGGGTTGATATGATGATTAAATGAGCTTATATGTGCAAAAATGCGGAGCTCAGTGCTGTCTGACATGTATGTGAATTAGAATATGACACTTGGCCAGGAGACACCAATGATAATTGCACTCACTGTAGCCAAAGAGTAAAATCTGAACTTCCAAAGAGTAAGGAGTTTTCCTGTTGTGTTTAAAACCTGGTTTGATCTCAAAAAACAAAACAAAAGAAAAAAACCGGATTCGCAAGAGTGATTTTTTTTCCCCATTGGGAATTACTCATTAGATATGTTTTCTTTAGGGAAAACAATGTTCTTAAGAAAAATTATCAAATTCTTACTACCCAGAGTGCTGGAACTGTGGCAAACTTTCCACTTTCCAAAGTTAAAACATTGACTAAGGAAATGATGAGTAGCAGTTCATTTATTTCTGTAATATCAAGGATATAGTTGGAGTGTCTGGGTGGATCAGTCGGTTAAGCCTCCGACTGTCCGTTTCAGTTCAGGCCATGATCTCAGGGTTGTGAGATTGAGTCCAATGTCTGCTTGTCCCTCTTCCTCGGTTCCTCTCCCTGCCTATGCCTTCTTCCTCTCTCTCTCTCTCTCTTTTTCTCTCAAATCAATTAGTCAATATAATCCTAAAATTTGACATTTTGTCTTAGTCTTTACATAAAAACTTTAGGCAACTAACAAATGGATTTTGATAGACTGTTAAAAAGTCTCATCTTGTGGTAATATCTCAAATAATTGGCTTTTTTAGTTTCTGAAATATTTTCATATAATTTTTCTGGGCCAAGAGGAAGTCATATAAAAATAAGATGTTGGTTCAAGGGAAAGGCAAGACAGTGCAGTAGATTGATCCGGAGGAGTTCATGGAAGCTGACAAGGGTGCAAAGAGTAGGAGATGCAGCTCAGAAAGAGTTCTAGGACTTTATTCCAGGGATTTTTTATGAATTTACGCAAAGATTGTTTGGTAAGAATATTTATCACAGGGTATTTATAACAGAGATAAATTAGAAGTTAAATTTAAGCAGTCATCAATGGGATGTTGGTTAAATGAATTATAGTACATAGAATAGAATATTATGACTCAATTAAAACCAATTTTGGAAAGAATAATAACAACGTTCCAGACTAAGTGAAGGAAGCATAACAAAGCATGTGGAGTTGGATTCTGTACATACACATGCATACACTTAGACTAAAAGATGAAGTATTTTATTTCGAAAGTATTTATCAGATGATCTGATTGTTGGTGAGCTAATAAAGGTGGTATTTCTTTCTTGTGTACCTTTCTCTGTGTTCCATATTTTGTAATGATGAATACAGATTGTAAGAAAACGGTGTTAGCTAAGGGATCTGACATTCCCCTCAGAAAAGCACTAACAGCATGTGATAAAGGTCAAATTAGTAGTGCAGGCAGGAAGTTCAGTAGGAGTTCAAAGGAGGGGAACACTGCCCACCTGGGGTGATGGAGAAAGGCTCCACAGAGGAATCAATCAGGACCTCTGCTGAAACTTGAGAAATGGGTAAGATTCAATATCTTAATGCTTCAGAGAAAGCATTAATAAGGATGAGAGGCACTGAACACAAACGCATGGTTGTTAGCATTCATAAATCACATTACATAGATAGTGCTTGGACTCAAAAATAGGGAGAGATACATACTACTGGAGAGAGGGAGTTTAAAAGCATCTGGTGGACCTCACACACTATCTGTACTAGTCTAATACAGCCTTTCTTAGGCTGCCACAACAAAGTATCACAGACTGGGAGCTTAAAGAACAGGCATTTACTTCTCACAGTCCTGGAGGCTGGAAAGGCCAAGATCAGGGTGGCAGCAGGGTTGGTTTCTGAAAAGGACTCTCCGGCTTGCAGATGGCTACTACGTCACGCTGTGTGTCCTCACCTAGCCTTTCCTCTGTGCATATGTGGAGAGAGAGATCTCCAGTGCTACGTCCTCTTCTAATAAGGCCACAGTCCTGGGGCACCTGGGTGGCTCAGTGGTTGAATGTCTGCCTTCAACTCAGGTCCTGATTCTGGGGTCCTGGGATTGAGTCCTATAGTGGGCTCCCTGTGGGAGCCTTCTTCTCCCTCTGCCTATGTCTCTGCCTCTCTTTCTGTGTCTCTCATGAATAAATAAATAAAATCTTAAAAAAAAAAATAAGGCCACAGTCCTGTCATATTAGTGCCTAACACTTATGACCTCATTTAATCTTACTTACCTCCTTTAAGGACCTTTCTCCAAATATAAGCATATCAGGGAGTTCGAGCCTCACCCTATGAGTTTTGAGGAGGGCGTAATTCAGTCCATTATACTATCCCAGACTAAAGTGCTTGAGCAGCTATTTTTCTCTGAATAAGGTACCGGCGTGGAACAAGCAATGTGTTACGGAGATTAATGTGGTCTCTTATGTAGAAAGATACTTAAGAAATGTCTAGAAAGTTTATGCACATTGTTTCTTCCTTTATTTATTTTTTAATGTTCTTTCTGATATCTATCTTTTTCTTTCCTAATGCCATCTGTTTTTGTATTTGGGGACTTTCATGAGATCCTTTGTGATCAATTAGAATGTATCCATTCAGGCTATCAGGCTATAAAGAATATGTCTGGAGAGTGGACGGTGTGTGAAGCAAATAGACAACAGGAAGAGTAGGACTCACATTTCACTGGGGAGTCTGGCTAATACCAAAGAACCTCAGTTTCAATGGTGGGTACTTTTACCAGAGAAATGAGGAGCAGAACACATTTCAAAGTGCTTCACTCTACTTTCTGTAATAAAACCCCCAGATGGTATTTGAATCCCCTCTAATGCAGACTTTCTCTCTGCTTCTTTCACTGCTGTGGCTATTCTGGATGATTTAACCACATTCTTCCTACCCACTCTTTGAACATTGCTAGAGCAACTCTCATCTCCGACTGGTGCAGGCTCATCTGTCATCAGTGCACTAAGGCGGCTCCCTCTCCAGGGTTAGTGGCTCTTTCTCCAGGGCCAGCATCTTTCTCTGATTTATGATTGCCCAGGCCCTCCCTCTGTGGTCCTGAAACTTTTGTCTTCTCCCATCCCTGCAACATCTCTTGGATTCTACAGAATCTCAAAACCAGTGTGTCCTCTCTCAGCCAAACACAGTTCTGGATGCATAAGTGCAAGTCAAAAGAATGAGAAACAGGTCCTTCTGGTTTGTCCAGACAAGTACCTCATGCCTGCAGGGAATATGCAATAGTTCTGTGATGCCCATGTGCCCTATCCTGAGAAGAGGAGTCTATTGAAAACTAAACTCAGGACATTGTTCCTTTATTATGAACTTTTGTTATTGCAAAATAATAATAATAATAATAATAATAATAATAAATAAATAAATTTTTAAAATTATAAACATACAATTTAGATTGCCCACTTAGCTGAATAAGTTTAGATATGTTTGAAAAACTGGGAATTAAGAATGTCATTGAAGGTGGGAGCCTGGGAAGCCTGGGTGGCTCAGTGGTTTAGCACTGCCTGCAGCCCAGGGTCTGATCCTGGAGACCCGGGATTGAGTCCCACGTAGGGCTCCCTGCATGGAGCCTGCTTCTCCCTCTGCCTGTGTCTCTGCCTCTCTTTCTCTCTGTGTCTCTCATGAATAAATAAATAAATAAAATATTAAAAAAAAAAGAAGGTGGGAGCCCAGGTGGTTCATCAGTTAGGCATCTGCCTTTAGCACAAGTCATGATCCCATAGTCCTGGGATCTAGTCGCATCAGGCTCCCTGCTCAGCACACAGCCTGCTTTTCCCTCTACCTCTGCCCCTCCCTGCTTGCTCTCTCTCTCTGTCTGTCTCTCTCTGTCTCTCACTCGCTCTCATTCTCTCTCAAATAAAAAAATAAAATCCTTTAAAAAATTTTAAAGAATGTAATTGGAGTTAATCAGCCGACTAGATATTTTAGTGAAAATGCCTTATTTTCACATTTATTTTTAAAAGAATTTTGTGTATTCATTAACTCTGCCTCATGTAGATAGATCTTTGTGAAAACCAAGTGAAATAGCTATATATTTAATTCATATTTTGCATTTACTGTATATCGTTTGTTAAATAACATTCATTTAGACATTTTAGTGCTAAAGTAGTGAAAAATGTAAGAAAATTACCTTTGTGTAGGATCTTTTCATGCTACAGGAGTTTTTCCCAGATTTACCCATTCGTATTTCTAGGACAGTTCCTCATTCCTCCCAGCCCAGATAGAAACCCAGTTGTTATACTTGCTGGCTGTCTTCAAGCAGAGAGGCAAAATAACTGCTCTGGACTGAATTGTGCCCCCACCCTCAAATTTTTATGCTGAAGCCCTAACCCCTTGTGTGACTATATTTAGAGAGATGGCTTTAGGAGACAATTAAAGTTAAAAGAGGTCATAAGAGTGGGGCCCTAACTTGATAGAATTTGTGGCCCTTATCAGAAGAGGAAATGAGAGGCCCATCTTCTCACAGTGTGTGAACACAACAAAGATCCAGGAATGGACCTGTCACTAGAAACTAAATCGGCCCTCCACCTTACTCTTGGATTTCCCTGCTTCCAGAACTGGGAGGAATAAATTTCTGCTGTATAAGCCACCTAGTCTGTAATATTTATTTTGGCAGCTTGAGCAGACTAGGACAGTGAATATTATTATAGAAAATATAGAAAAATCACAAGGAAAAATCATGTGAACCTACTGTAATATCTATGATTTTTTGACTATTTGAATAACATTTGTTCTGTTTTCCAGTTATATAAAAACATGTAGTTGCTGTATTAAAATTAGGAAAAGAAAAAGCATCAAGAAGGAAATGAAAATTTTAGCACCCACAAATAACCAGTTATAATTTTAGTGGATATATTTCTATGGTTGCTAGATATGATTTTTCTTTTTTGCCATTGGGATCATAGCAGATCACATGGAATATGTGATTCTGTGATCTGCATTATTCACCTCACAAACTGTTGTAACTTTCCCCCCATATATTTAGCATTCTTCAACAAAAGAATTATTTGAATGGCATTGTAATCTTCTATCAAATGGACAGATTATTATTTATTCATTCAGTTTTCTATTGGTTTCCATTTCGATTGTTTTAATTTTTGCTGCCATAAAGCATGCTGTAATGAATATATAAAATTATATTATATATACTATATAAAATTATATTATGTAGTATATATAATATAATGTATATTAAACATTATGTAATTATATATAATTATATATACATATACATTCATAAATCCTTTGCTATTTTTCTTTTTTCTTTGCTATTTTTCTATTGGAAGTATTTTTCACACTGATACGAGTTTTCTTTTTTTAAAGCAATATGCCTATTACATGTAACTTTATCAGATTTATTTTAACAAATTTCCAATTTTCCATTGTGTCTTTGGGCTTTTTAATTTATGGAAATTAATTTATTTTAAAAGTTTGTTCTTTGCTTTTAAATGTTCTGATAGTATTTTACTATCTTGAGATCATAATAAGATTCATCAGATTTTCTTCACATTTTTTATAATTTTGTTTTTCTCTACTTTTTAAACTGTGTGAAACTCTTCTAGTGTAAAATTCGAATGAAGCTATCTCTCTGTCTTATTTGTTGGCTTAAAATTATTATCTCAGCCCTACTTACTGACTAATCCCAGCTGAGTTGGAAAACAAATGTTATAACATACTGAATTCTTATTAGCTTCTGCTCTTAAACAATATAATGTATCTAATACTTCTTGAATTATTATAGCTTTATGTTATATTTTAATATCTAATAGCAATTGCCTATTGTACTTTATTTTCAAATTTTACTTGAATATCCTTGCATGTTGATGCGTATAGATAAATTTTAGAATTACATTTCAACACCTGAAAATCATCCTTCAGGGGTTTTGAGTGTAATTGTATTAGGGTATTAATTAATTTCATAATAATCGACACCTTTTATGAGATTCAATCTTGACAGCCTGATTGAATTCTGTGGCATTGTTTTATATATGTGTGTGTGTGTGTGTGTGTGTATTTTTTGTCCTTCAGTAAAATTCTTGTAAAATCTTGTAATTTTTAAAAAAGATTTATTTAGGGGATCCCTGGGTGGCTCGGCAGTTTCGCGCCTGCCTTTGGCCCAGGGCACGATCCTGGAGTCCCAGGATCGAGTCTGCTTCTCCCTCTGCCTGTGTCTCTGCCTCTCTCTCTCTCTATGTCTATCATAAATAAATAAAAATAAATCTAAAAAGAAAAAGATATATTTATTTATTTTAGGGAGAGAGAGAAAGGGCGAGCATACATGGTGGGGCAGGGCAGGGGCAGAGGGAGAGGGAGAAAGAGAATCTCAAGCAGGCTCCTTGCTGAGTGGGGAGCCCCATGTAGAGCTTGAGCTCATGACCCTGAGGTCATGACCTGAACTGAAATAAAGAGTTGGATCTTTAATCAACTGAGCCACCCAGGAGATCTGTATCTCATATTTTAAAATAATTGTCATTCTTAATTGGTTTTACAGTTAGGATAGATTTCCCCCCACTCTATTTTCTAAATGCCTATTTTTATGAACAACAACAACAAAAAATTCCTATCAGTGTTTTATGATTTATTTTGTATCTGGACTCTTTATTAAACATTTTGTTTTTGCTTTTAATTCACATCAGTTTTCTAAGAATAAAGTCATATTAAGTTTAATGCTGATTTTGTTTGTTCCTTCAGATGAATTATTTCTCTTATTCTGATTTTAGGTTTTATTGCAGTGGTTATAGTCATAAAAATCAATGTTCTTTACAAAGGAAAATAGGAAAAAAAAAAAACCAGCATCTTTTGCCCTCATGAATAGCTAGAAAGTTGGAACAATGCCTTCGTTTTTCTTTTCCTTGCCCGTGTCCCTTTTTAGAGATGCTTTGCATTTTTTTCTCTATGAAGACTTTAAAATTAATTCATTTATTTTCTGACCATTTTTTACACAGTTATATCATGTTCTAGTGGTCTCACTGCTTGCCATTAGTCATTTCATATTATGACTTTCCCATAGAGAAGGAATTTCATTCATTCCTTAATAATCTGAAATGTATGTGGGTGATATGTCTTCTGAGCTTTTATATACATGAGGATATCTTTTGTTCCCTGTAACCAAAAGTAATAATTCAGCTGAATACAGAATTCTTATGTTAAAACCTTTTCTCCTAAAAACTTCATATTTTATTCCATTTTCTTGGCATTCATTTTTGCAGAAAACAGGTCTAAATATAACTGAATTTTCCCCTATGTCTGAAATTCATACTTTTCAACTCAGCTATATTTAAGTGTTAGCCATTTTTTCATTAACTTTGCCTTGTTCTGAGTTAGCCTATTTAGTCTGAAGACATAGGTCTTTGGGACAAGAAAGCTTCCTTCAAGTTTTGTTTTGATAGTTGCTTAAGTTTAATTTATTTTGAATTCTTCTCCAGTAACACCAATAATGTATAGGTTTAATATCTGATGTCTTGACATTCCAGATGTATAACTTATTTCTCATAAAATTTATGTCTTATGCTCTTTCTATATCCTATGAGATTTTCTCAACTTAGTCCTCCCTAATACTGATTTGATTTTCTACAATACTCAGTCTGCTCTTTTTCTGCTTCCAAGACAGATTTTAATTCTACTATTCAGTCTTTTATTTCCTCACCTTCTCTTCTCTTTTCATTTAGCTCTCTATTCATCGCAGTTTGAAACCCTGTTCCTTCTCTTACTAGCTGTATGACCTAGGTTAAGATATTAAATCTCTGTTCTGCAATTTTGTTATCACTAAAAGGGAGATAATAAGTCTTTCCATAGATTGAAATCAGATTGTCCTTGGAAACTTTTAGAAAAGTTTCTATCCCATAGAAATGTGCCAGTAAATGTTAACTGCTATTATTGTCACCTTCATCATCATCATCATGGTCATCACGCCTGCCCACATCTCAGTGATACTTGTTTCATTTAAACTGCTGTCATCTCATTTATGTGTGTGTATGTGTGTATATTTACAGAAGTCATATTTTATGGAATTTTGAGAAAACCCAATACAGATATACTCTAAAATGTATTCCTGCTATAAATCTTTTTCTAAATCTTCACCTTGAGTACAGTATAAAATGTACAGCTTTTTATGTTGTAGAATACTTTCATAAGTCTCATGTTGTTGCTGTTAATTTTTTATCTATACCTCCTTATAGTTTATTACTGATTCCAAAAGTTGCATTTAATATCATTTTTGAAAAGTCTTTTACCATTTCTTGATAAATCCCCGATATTTTTTGTAAGTTTTGTTTTGTTTTTACATAGTTTTTCCCTGTTGTTGTTTTTTTCTATATCTCCTTATTAAAGGAGAGATCTTTTGAGAGAAGACAGGATAGATTAGTTCCTTTGGTTCCCCTAAATTTTGACTTGGGAGCTGTCAGGATCCGTTACTCGATCTTAAGTCACAGAGCTGGTTGATATGCACAGTATTGAGTCAAATTGCTGCTGACTGACTGCTACCTAACATAACGACTAGAGCTCCATTTGAGACCACTCTCCCACTGCTCTTCTCTGACGATCTACAGAAGGGAATGTATTCTTGGGTAATTTCAGTTATTCAATTCACTCATCCTTTGCTCAAAGTAGTGGGTGAAATCTGCACTCTCTCATTGCATTGTTTCATCACTGTCTTGACTTGCTTCACATTATTAATTCATTTTCCACATGCAAGGTGTCATTATGTGCTCAGTTCTTCCCCATGCCAGACTGCATTGTCATGAGTTGTAGCCCCCAAATAGATCTATATTTGGGGCTCGTGTGGACCTGACTTCTGAATTTTGGAGGAAGAGGCATTTGGCATATATGAGAGGTAAAAGTCTTATAGGCAAGTGTAGAAACCTCTAATTTTCCTCCTCCTTGCTTTTATTATTCCATTGTAAAGTCTTACTCACACTTTCATGGAACTGCCCTTAGGGGTCTGGCATGTTGACTCATCTTTCTGGTACTGTGGACACTTTGCATCTGTACATGTATTTTTATGACTATTTCAAGGAAAATTGAGAGAAACTGAAAAAGCCTCTTGCAGAACAGTTTTCAAATTTTCCAAGTTAAAAAGGAAAAACAAAAGACTTTCTAATCATAGAATCAAAGAAGTCTTAGACCAAAACTTTGATTTTATAGTGGAAGAGACTCTTTTCATAGAGAAGCTGCCTGACTTGTCTGAGGTCAGAGGGCGGAGGCCCAGGTCTCTCCACCTCTGGGTCAATGCTTTTGTCCTTGAGTTCCTTGCTTGTTGAGAAAACATTATTAGCTATGCTGATAAGTCTAGATTCTCAAGCCATGGTCTTTCATATTTAGGCATTTCTGAAACAGCAAGAAGCCTTCTTCCACATGGAAATAAAGAGAACTTCAAGGAAAAATCCACTAAGAGCACTGAAGTTCCACTTTGGGGAACTTGTATATGCTCTTTTTCCCATCTCCTTGTACACCTCTTTCTAAAACCCACAAATAAAATAAATATTCAACTTGGGATAGTAATTGTCTTAAAGTAGTTGATTCTTTAAGACTTAATTATGTTGTGACATTTCTCAATCCAATACGTCTGTCCTTTTGTGTTTTAGCTGCTGGATGACTGCACCTCTCGTCTTAAAATGGCCCAGCCAGGCAGAACACTGTACACTCCAGATGGAGAACCAATTCACTCATGGGATGATGTAGAGCGAGACATGGTCATCTGTGTGTCCACAGGACACGGCTTTATAACCCAAAAGGGTAGGGTGACAGTCTCTTTTCTATCAAGTTTTTGAAGAATGAAAGCATTCAATCTTTTCTTCAAAGAGCTTGCTTTCTGAATTTTATTTCCTATCGTGATGCTTTTTAATAATTATCTTCCTCCACACTTTCCAACTCCATGTTATTAAAGTTAAACTTATATACTTCTGTGCAGGAAACTCACCATTGACATTGTTTGCTCTCAAGAATTCAATCAAAGTTCTGTTAGTCTTGAGCCTTCTCCAAGAGGCTTATTTGTAGAAATTCTAAATAGTCTCATTTGAAAGTATTCCCTTAGCATGAACCCGAAGGAAAGTGAGGCTCTATTGACGTCCTACTTTCAAGTTATTTAAAACTTAAGGGTTTATTAATAGCAACTATACAGTTTGTAGATTTCTCTTTTTTAAAATTTTATTTATTTATTTGAAAGAGAGAGAGAGAACTCTAGCATGGGAGAGGCAGAGGGAGAAGGACAAGCAGACGCTGAGCAGGGAGCCCAATGCAGAGCTTGATCCCAGGACCCTGAGATCATGACCCAAGCCAAAGTCAGGCACTTAACTGACTGAGTCACCCAGGCACCCCTGCAGATTTCTTTTTCTAATAATATATAAATATATGCTTGTTTTAATATGTCATTATGTTTATTTTCTGCTAACTTTCTTTTAGAAGTGGTAGAAATGGAAAAGAACATATATTTGTTATTAAACCAATTCTTGCCCTTTATCCTGTTTGAGGAATTTAAAGCCCCTTTCTAGGGGATAGGTACACATTAAACAAAGACATAATTTTCAGGAATTCTGAAGAACATGATATCACTTTAAAGGAAATCAAAAGATTAGAAAGTGTATCACCTGGGATGCCTAAAATAACTAATACTAGATTATTTCTTTTAAGAGTCACCATAAAATTGTTATTACTATGTTATATGTAAGGTACATAAACAGAAACTTTTAAAACAGCAGCAGTCATATCTTTACAGTTAGCCCAGAACAAAAGTATAGGAATAAAGACTGAAATGTAGGAAGACAAGGATTTATTGGGATGCCTAGCACTGTTCTGAGGGACACCATAAATATTCTTCCAATGCCATCCTACATCAGGGAAGAGGCTCTAATCTTTGTATTTGTACACTGTTGTCCTCATCATTCACCATTACCCCTCACCCAAGCTCTTGGTGATCCTCATTATAGGGTTACTTAGAAGGACACACCAATGATAGGGGTTTGATCATTAGTGAGTATTAGTTGACAGTTTCCTGTGTTCCCAAACTATGTAGCCCTATAAAAGAAATATAAGCCAAGTTTCCTTCCCCAAGGAGTTTTCAATCTAATCAGGCATATGAACACACTTGAAATATTACAGTACATTTGAATAGTAAACAACCAAGTGGTGCAGTAATCCAGTTTCTTTGTTGTTTATGCTTAATGTTTCATTCTCTTGGGATGGTCTTCTGTTGCCTGTCCCCTACCCTCCTGGCCTCACCGCATTCATTGAGCCTTTCTGATAAATAGAGCTAAATATGCTTCAGGCAACTGGCCACAAGGGTACCCAAAACACAGAGAGAAATGCAGGCCCCCTTCCCAGAAACAAGCTTGTTACCAATAAAAATTGAAGCATAGAGAGAAAACAGGAAATGCAAATGTTGCTTTCCCTACCATTTTGCTCCGTGTGAGCTCTGTGACCTTGGACAAGGCTGTGTAGACAAACATTTATTTTTACACCTTCAATTCTGTAACCACATGGATGACTCTGATGTGAAAGTTGATTCTTTTCCTCTGGAAGTAGGTTCCCATGTTACCTTCATGGTGAAAAGGTTAGTGGTTTTTCCTAATTCTTTTCCATGGGTGATATGTGTTCTAGGAAATCCAGTTTGATAGAAGAGTTTAATTAAGTTGTTCTTCAGAAACTTATTTTACTATATGAGTTGCCATTTATTGTTTTTCCTGAAATAATTAAGTTAGAAATAGTCACTAAGTAGCAATCTGAATATTCAGAATGTTTTTTAAAAAAAGAGAGAAATGTTGCTAGCAGACACACGTATACACACACACACACACACACACACATTTATGAAGGGACACTGAAGTAATCATTCCACTTAAAATTGTGCTGTGACCTACTAGCTTAACTGTGTGGTAGAAAATAAGGCAGCCTGAGAGTTACAAAACCAACCACTCTATAATAATTTATTTTATGTACTGTAGCGTACAAACATTTAGCATGTGAAAGTTAGTCATCAAAGAATCACACTGGGTTTTTGAAAAATGGATTTGTTTTGGCAAAACAAATAAGATGCTGTTAGAATGGTTTCTTTCACACAAACCCCCAACAAAATTAAAAGAGTGCTTCATGCTGTTTGTCACCGAATTGGAACCCTGTTCTAACTGCTGTGTTTACCGTCTTTACAGTGGGTTCAATTTCTAGACCACTCCCAGGTTAGCCTCCAATTCAGGCTTTGGAAAGAAGCCCTCTCCAGAACTGCCATTCTGTAGAAATCCAAAGAATGTTAACACGTATCTGATGTGATAAGCAAGTCAAGTGTGTAATGAGAGAGTCCAGCATGGGATTCAAGGATTTCTGAGGGATCTTTGAGTTTTCATAGTCTTGGACTTTTAATTACTTTCTATAAATACATTGACATGTCTTTCAAAATAATCTTTTTAACAGAGTTAAAGCAACTGATGGAGGTCAGAGCAAATTATGCCAGAATCCGAAGACAGCAGGGCCCTGAAGCCACAAACATTGTGGTGTCACAACCTGACAAGCTGCAATTTCCGGTACATATACACAGTTAACTTCTACGAGAGCCATGGTATTTTGTGCTGTATTTTGCTGGGGTAACCTATGTGTATGCACTCGTATGCTTGCTACGATATGACAATTATTAATCCTTTTTAATTTTGTATAGTATCTTTTAAAAAAGTTATTACCCTCCACATCTTACATAGAATGGCATTTGATGCCTGAAATATGTTCCTGGAAGCACAACAAAGCTAGACAAAATAATGCCAGTAAAATAATTATCTTAGATGTATTTTCTTCCAGACAAAAACAGGAAACTACTGTTATTATTGAAAAATAATTTAGTGGAGTCAAGTAATATTATATATATACGTATCCATATATATATCCATATATATCCATACACACACACCCATCCACATGCCCACATACACACATATATAATTTATATTTATTTATTATAAATACATTTTATATTTATATAAGTAATCTAGTTGGGTCAATAAATTTATTGTGTGTATTTACATATATAATTTAGTGGGGTCAAGTAGTATGTATGTCTGTGTGCATACATACATACACATATATATATATATAATTCAATAATAAAATAGATTGTTTGACCACCTAACATCAAATTTGACCCAAACTGACATTTTTCTGGTTCAGCCACCATATTTTCCAAACCTCCATGTTAAAAATCCTGCATTTACTGATTAAAAATGAAATGACTGGTGGCTACTGAATACTACATGAATCAATCTTTCTTCTTCCAGCTTCCCTTCATTTTGGCCTCTAGGAGCAATGCAGCAATGTTTCACAAAAGTGAAGCTGGGTAATTCCAGACTAAGCTCAGTAACCAGAAGTCATAGGCTGTGTCTTCAAATACAGAATGTAGGAAGAGGATACACGCACTATTAAAAAGAAAAGTCATGTTAGGAATCAAGGGAAATCCTTAGTGATCTTAGGAAGCAATGCTATAGGAAGGGGAAAACTTCCTACTTATCTGTTAATTTCTTCCTGCAATGGAGAAAGAATCTTTTTTTTTTTTTTTTTTTTTTTTTAAATAGCAGTGACAAAGCAGAGTTTGGTTTCCGGTCCTGTTAGAAAATTTCGAGACAAATGTTCTTCTCTCTCTTCCTCTGAAAGCCACTCACAGCTCTGTCTGAATATAAATTGCAACCTGGTTAGGTGTGTACAGAATGGCTCAGCTGGCTCTCTCCTCAATCCACCACTTTAATGTGATGCAGTAGATCATGTCTACTGAAGGGGGGCTCTTGGTAGTCGCTGCAAAAAGCCTAGTATTTACTCCCAGTCTGCAAATCAGTAGGACTGCATGAATAAATTCCTGCTGCTCCCAACACCGCTAAAAGGAGAACACATTGAGGTGAAATCTCACATGTTATATCCGCAGCAGTTTGCCCTTTTGCAGACACTGTTGCACAATATTAGAGATGTGAAGGCATCCCAGAACAGCCGTGTAACACAGAGGAGAAAAAGATTGTGTGCGACTCCCATTTTTCTTTTCTTTTCTTTCTTTCTTTCTTCTTTCTTTCTTTCTTTCTTTCTTTCTTTCTTTCTTTCTTTTCTTTCTTTCTTTCTTTCTTTCTTTCTTTCTTTCTTTTTTCTTTCTTTCTTTCTTTCTTTCTTTCTTTCTTTCTTTCTTTCTTTCTTTCTTCTTTCTTTCTTCAAGAAAGTCAAAATAAGAAAGGTTAAGGAACGTGTTCCAGGTCAGAAAACAGGACAACAGAATTCTTAACCTGCTGGGCCTCTGCTCAGATTGACTGGATCACAGTCCCTGTAGACAAAGAACTTTCTGTTTTTTATTTTTTCAAAATTCCTTGAAAACAAAGGGATTTCTCTAGGTGCAAAAGTACCTATCATTTTGCTGCCAAAGAAAAGTTGATTTGCTATGAAAATGGCATAATTTCACCCTGGATCAAATGTGCAAATTCTTGTGAAGTCTTCACTGTTGCATGTGAATACGCCTGAAGCGAAAATTGGCAATATCACACAACGCTCTGTCAAGCACCAGGAGACATAAGGCAAAACTCTGAACTGAACTTTTCTATTACTAGTAAATGGGATTTTAGATGTAATATAACAGTCATCAACACATCACATTTTACCAGCAAGGCAGCAACACTTACGTCGTGGACGACGGCTTGCACGGGGTATCTCGGCAGTTCATAGCCACTTTTAACTCAGACCAAGAGCAGCCCTGCTCTTTCCTTATTATTGACCCTCCTCCTTGGTCGGTTGCAAGGTGGACTGGGGAGCAGTTACTCCACCTCAGCAAGGACTACAGGATAAGGCTATTGCAATTCTGTCCAGCCTCCCCAGGCTTTTAATAAACCTAGTAATTTCCTTCGGGGACATGTTTATCAAATTTGAATCAGCTTCGTATATATAAGTCACATTTCAATATTTTCCTATCAACTGGAAACCATTTCTTATTAAATACTAAAACAACCATCCTCAAGTCCATGGCCTTCTCCAGAAATTTATTTCCTGCTGGTTCGCAAACACCCTTAAGGTGATCCAGATGTTAATCAACAGTGTACCAGCATCTGTGATTGTCCTCAGGAGGACTTTTCTGTATGTTTCTGGCCCATCTCTAGCTTGTGTTGCCTGATGAAGTGTTGGGGTGATGCTGCATGTTTCTAAGCCAGCTGACTAAAAGTAACATGCCTGAAAGTTTGAAAGACATTTTGAGATTGATTGACAGCGTTCTACAAATAAGAAGCATTTATCTGGGTACTTATGTCAGTTTTGCAAACCAGGACTTATTAGTAATGATTCAAAATGTAAAGGTAGTCTTATAGAGCAAGGGCCTTGAATTTCCATTTCTGTTTTGATTGCTCATGGTAACTCATTTTTTTTATGGATTAAGGAAGCAAAGCAAAAAAACAACAAAAAGGGAAAGGTAAATTTGTTCTCTTTACAGAAGAATCACTTAGAAATTGTGGCTAGTGGCTATTGCTGTGTTTATGAGCTAATCCTTAATAATAGCCCAGGTGTGCTGAGTATCATTGAGATTTGTGATTCACCGAGGCAGCAGTTTTTTTCTGGCATCATTTGGAAGAGAGTGATCAAACCCCACAGATCTGTGTTATTCCAGGTCATCACAAATCAGATGCAAATGTCCTCAATTAAATGGCATTTGGACCCATTGGTGATCCTCAGCTGCTTTTATTAAACCAATGGTCCCAGGCCCCTTTTGTCTCTGAGCGCATCTCAAGTGCCTCCTAAGGCTAAGTAAGCAGAAAGAGCAGCAGTTTTGTTTGTTCTCAATGCAATAAACTAAAATTTTGCATCAATGGCATGGTTCGGGGCTGCTTGGCCATAAGTAACTGCAAAGAAGATCAACAAAGACCACCAGTGAGGTAAGTGCTGATGAAGGTAAATGGTTGGACTGTGTAACGTGGCTGTACAGTGGGTGCCTGCTGCCAGCTACAGTATTTTCTAATTCTGTGAGTCTGTAATATGAAGCTACCATCAATAGGCTGTCACCCTGTGCCATATGTGCAAATAGAAATAGATGAGGGAAGAGGAAGTGCTTATGCCTATGGTGCAACTGGGTTGGGGGAGGGAGAAAGAAAGAAGACAAGAAATTATATTTATATTTATCTAAGTAAAATGGTGACTCTGAATTGGATGTTTTATAATTCATTGCCTGCTGTATTCCTGTGCCACTTTAAGGGTAGATATAAGGTTCAGACAACCACTGGATCCAATAGGTCCTGGCTCTTCAGTCCTAGAAGTTTCGAACCTGGGAATGAATACAGGAATTTAGCCACGGTGTGAACTCTCAAGATGTCACCTCTGTCAAACCAACTGAAGCAGTTGGGCTGTCAGACCCTACATCCCACCAGAAGCAGTATTTTGTAGGACATTTCCCAAAGGCATACTCTCTGTAAAGAACTGCACTGACCGTGTTGGACCGGAATGGAGGAGAGGAGGGAATATCCCAGAACTGATAGGATTGGTGCCCCCAAAGTATGAGATCAGATTATATCTCTCTCTTCATTTCTACCTCTTTCCCCTCTTCCTTCCTTTCTTCTCTCCCCTTGCCTGTTGGTCTTCTCAGTCTATCCTGCTTTTCTCTTCTAAGGGTCTTTAAATTCCATCTTTTATTTTAAAAACAATCCTTTCTGGAGCAATTTGTGGATCAGCAGGGTTGCTTCCTTAGTATGGTTCTCAAAGTTTCATGTACACAAGGATCCTCTGAGGAGCTTGATAAAACCCAGTCCCGGGCTGATCAGAGAGATTCTTATTATTTATGCCCAAGGTGAGTCAGGCAGTTTGCATTTAATAAGCCCTAGGGATGGAGAGTGGTTAGCTGATCATGCTCAGAGGAACTCAGCCAGGAATTTTGTGACTGTCAGCTGGGCATGGCTCAGGTGTTAAGGACCAGTTTCAAGAACACTGGAGCATGAAGGCAAAGAAGCACTTGAGCGTGCGTGTGAGGGCTCGAGTCTGAATGTCCTCATGTTCTCTTATCACTGTTTCCTTAAGAAATAATGGAAATGTTCTTGGGTCAAGACCAACCACCCGGAGATTGTAATCAGGACCCAGACATTGGAAGCAAAATAAGTGAGTCTGAGGTATGGAGCTTCCCATGTTAATTAAGCTCCCTTCAGTACTGATAACATCTTGCTATTTTAAAGGTCATAGGAATAATGTCAAGGCTATGGTGCATATATCAAGCAGCAGAGTAATTTTGAGGGTGGGGAAAAATAGCAAGCTTCTTAGAGTTTTCTCGTCATTTTTAAATATTCAAAGAGAGAGTACTTTAGATCAAGGATGGGGTCCTATTTGCCAAAGTGACCCTTTCCCCACTGAAGGAGCTGCTTGCTAGGAAGGGAGGCCAAAACTCTTTATGACTGCTCTAAGTCTAGTTAACATGGAAGCCTGAGCCACCCACATCCCTGGCAGGCTCATCTAAGAGTGTGAAATTCCACAGGATATTATTTCAGTTCAATAACAAGTGCTCTTAGAAAAATTAATTTCCAAGACAGTTCTCTTGCTCCCTAAACGAAATCCATGTAGGTTGGGAGGCAGACACTTTCTATAAGAGTCAGAAAATACAAACAAAATTAGTTCTTTGAAGAACAAACATATATATAAATATATATACCCACAAATATATATATACACACAAATACACACACACACATACATAGTCAGGCACTCTCTGTTCTATTCTAGGTGCTGAGCATACAAAGGTGTGTGGCTATTTGGATAGTGTAGAGGCCTAGAATGTTGGATCAATAGCCATAAGGTGAGGTGGGAGGGGTGGGCATGAAATTGTGGAAGTCCTTCTGATCATGCTAAGGAGTTTGGATTTTTCTTTTCTGAGTGCAGTGGGAAACCACTAAAGGGAACTAACAAGAAAGCTGGATTAGATCTTGTGTATTAAATTAAGCTTACTCAGATTACAAGTTATAGAAACATACTTGGTTTACCTCTGGTGATGGAGATTTGTTGGGAGGATAATCAAGGAAGTGAGAATGCCCAGGGAAGCCAGCACACAAACTTCATGGGGGTCTCTGTTCAAGACGCCTGGCCTATCTTTGTCCAAATGGCCACCCAGTAGTCTGCTATTCCTGCTCTTGAGTTGGTTGTTTCTTGGTGCTTCTTGCTTCTGCTGTGAATTTTCTACTTCTCCACAGGCTCTTCTGCTGTACACTTGTCTGTTCAGGGCCTCTGCTGCTTCATGGTTTCTTTTTTTTTTTTTTCTTTTTTCTTTTAAAAAAAATATTTATTTATTCATGAGAGACAGAGAGGGGCAGAGACACAGGCAGAGGGAGAAGCAGGCTCCCTGCAAGGAGCCCGATGCGGGACTCCATCCTAGACCCCGGGATCACGCCCTGAGCTGAAGGCAGACGCTCAACTCTGCTTCTTGGTTTCTGCCTCCTGCCTTCACTTCATATTTCTTTTGTTTCCAGGGCCACTCTACCATCTGAATTACTTTCTTTGTGTCTTCTAATAGAAGACTGAATGGCTGCAGGTCAGCCTTTAACTCATTGCTTTCGATTAGGATGTCAGGGATCACATGATCCGAAGCACAACTTGCCTGTTGAAGCAGCATGTGGGTTGGTTTCCTCAGAGAGCAGTGGACATGGCTGCCATTCAGGGCTCCAAGGCATTTTTCATATAGACCATAGTTCTGCCATTGTTTTGGTCCTTTTCTCTCTTCACCACTGAGGGATGAAATTAACAATGGAATTATCTAGGCTGTCACTATTTCTCTTTTGTCACTGAGAGGCTTGCTCTTGGGTACACCCTCAAACTTGGCCTTGATGGGGAGATCTTTGCTATATAGGCAACCCAAACTTAAGGTTGGAATCTGTGACTTTGGTTACAATATCAGGATGGATACCAGTTGAACTCCAAGTTACGCTTCCTAATACAACCAAGTCTGTCTGAGGATGTAGATCTTGCAGGGATATCCTGGCATCCAAAACTCAAGGCACTGTGGCATCCACATAATTTTTCCAAATCAACTCAGAATACCAAACCTTTATCAGACCTTTCCTTGACTCTTGTTTCATGCAGTCATTTTGATAGGCTGAATTCCATTGTGGATTTTAATTTTTATTCCCCCTTTTCTTCTCCCTCCCCCTCTGCAAGGCAAACCTGGCTAACAACTTTCTCAGTGTTGAAATGTGAGTTCTGTTCAGTGGACTTGACAATGGTCTGCTGTGTTTGAGTCATAAATCCTTGTTATGCTCCAGAACACCTATGGAGTAGTATTATCTGTTAGATAATGCCCAGTTCCCATGACAAAGTTGATGTGGGCCACAACTATAGGTGGAGCTAAAGCTGTGTACTTAAGAGGCTTCTCAGGGAGGAGTTCTCTCCAGCAGTGAAGCAGAGAGCAGCAGCTGCACGTGAAAGTATCAACAGCACCCTGCACTCCAGATCCTGGCTCAGGAAAAGACTCAACAACAAAGGGCAATTTTCACTGCACCAATTTCCAACTGTTGTTGTGAAGAAAGAATGGATTCATTTGTGGATTTTTAAGTCTTTTGAAGTTGCTTACTTACACTATCTTACTGCAGGCCTTGCTCACATGGATGATCCTGAAGGGTTTTTAACTAGCCATTGTACAACCCCAGCCTTCTTCCTCTTCATTTTTTTTATCCCAGTTGTAGCCAGGATGATTTTTTGGGAATGAAAATCATGTCATGTTACTCTCTTGCTTAAAATCTTTCAGCAGTGCCCTCCGTCCCCTGCCTTTGTCATTAAAATAAAGAGCAAACCCAACACCCTTGAGAATATTGTGTCTGGAGCTGTACAGACTCTATTTTCTCCCTCCTTGCTCACAGAGATCTGCACCCTACTCATCCTAGATATTCCCTCAGTTCCCCCCAAATCATGTGTTCTCTTATTTCTATACCTTTGCACATTCTTCTCCTATAGTTTTCTCGGGAAATTGTCCTTGGCCACTCCCCACACCCATCTTTATTTGAAGCTTCCTTCCACGTGCCTCTTTTGCCCCTTTTGCGTGTCACTTATCACTGTTGATGTATTTTTTTCTCCCACTGGTCTCTAAGCTCCTTGATAGTAAGCCCGGCTTGTTCACAACTATATTCCAAGTGCCTGAATATTCTTTGCTATAGAACAGGCATTAATGAATATTTGTTGAATGAATGTAAGATTTAGAGTAACTGATTGGTTAAAAACCTGCTTTTTAATATACACATTGAATCAGAGTTTTACTTTTTGTAAAACCCTCTGCTCTTCACACGCACTGTTTTGGACTGAGTGTCCCCCCAAAGATTATTATGTTGAAACCCTGTACCCCAATGTGATGGTATTAGGAGGAAATTAGGAGCAGATGAGGTCATAAGGATGGAGTCCTCATGAATGGAATTAGTGCCCTTATAAGAGTCACTGGAGAGTTTCCTTCATCTGCTCTGCTCTCTGCCCTGTGAGGATACAATGAGAAGCCAGTAGTACGCAACCCAGAAGAGGGCTCTCATCAGAACATGACCATGCTGATCTCGGACATCCAGGTTTCAGATCTGTGAGAAACCAATTTCTATTGTTTGTAAGCCTATGGTACTTTTGTAGCAACCTGAGCTAAGACATGCATTATCACATCAATCCATAAAATACCACATAAACTTCTTATAAAACATGTCTTGTACTTGTTAAGACAGTATAGCCTGCCTAAATTTCCTTCATTACAAGGCAAACCAAAACAAGGTTGATCAAGATCCTTTCTTTGCCAACCGTAACTTTCAAAATGCTCCTAATGTCTAATGGAGTAGAAAACACTCTTCTCCCATCAGTGCCCAAATGAACCCTTAACTGCTCAACTGCCTCTGTTGCAGGCAGCCCGGTTTGGAAGGGAAGACATGTCACCCCCTTTCACAAGTGTGATGATTTGTGGCTGAGGAGGGAGAGCCTGCTCTCTGAACCACGTGCCCCCCGGTGCGGGCAGGCTAAGGAAAGATGAATGGCATTATAAGACAGACATCTGAATGTTTCGTATTAAATTAGTCCCACAGAGCGCCTAGAATTCTCATTCCATAAATCACAAAGTAAAGTAAACTCACTCTTCGGTTAGATTGCTGTGACTTTGGCCTGTGGTGTCATAGATAATCTGAGAATAGTTAAACATTTGTCTGAAATAGTAATAATTTCCAGCATATTTACTCAGTGACATAGAAGTGGCCCAGGCTGATCTCTGTTGCCAGAAACAGCATGTAAATGGGAGTCAGCCAGTTTAGGAGATTTTCAAACAAGGGTCACTGCTCCTCACCTCCTCTGCCCATTCTGAAACTCCTATGGGCTTCTTCAGGGGCAGCTAGGTGATGGGAGCTGAGATAACAAACTTCACTTCCTCCTGAGTAGGTACTAAAAAGCACTGATGCGCCCTAACCCCTTTACCAAATGGCAGTTGCAGCACCATTTTGAAATCTGCTTTCATCTTGTCTTGGCCTAAGCATGACAGAGCTAGGAAGGACCTTGATTCCCCTAAAGCCACATTTCTCTTTAATGGTAAATGTTTATTCTGAGAATATTTTACATAGCCTTAGATCTATCCTGGTTCTTCCATTCCTGGGGTAACATTGTTATTACTGGGGACACAAAAGAATAGAAGGAACATTAGACTGTGGTTCATAAGACCATTCAGTTCCATGCTAACTGGCCAAGCGCCCATCTGAACTGCTGCTACCTCTTCTATAAAATAAAGAAGGTAAAATAAGAAAGAAAGAAAGAAAGAAAGAAAGAAAGAAAGAAAGAAAGAAAGAAAGAAAGAAAGTAGACTCTTGAATCCCTAAAGTTCCACCCAACTTCAAAAACCTGATTCCGATTCAGTTGTGAGATACAACTGGGCAACAAGATTTGCGGCAGCCAGAATCCCAGCTGACCCCAAGAAACCTATCCATCTGCTTGGCAAAGCCTTGTTATAGGTATTCACTAGGACCTGCATCCAAATCATCTTCACCCTTAGAAGCCCAGTCCTAATTTCACCAAAGCAACAGAGGGAGGTCATCACACAACTTAGTGGTGGCCAAGGACTGGAGGTGGTTCCTTCCAGGGAAGGATCGTTGAACGTCCTTCCAAACACCTGAACTGAGTCTTGCCTCCTGCACTGTTGGGCAAGTCATTTCATATTTGGTATACAGATCAGTAAGATCATAAATGTTTAAGGGGAAGGGCACTAATGCTGATAGAATGTATATACATGCCAGGTACCATGTTGGACTTTCACACTGTTGTTGTCATCTGTTTCATTCCATATTCATAACCACTCTTGGAAGTAGATATTTTTTCTCCTTCTACTTTTGTATTTATTTATGAGGAAGCTGAGCATCTAAGAGGTGAAATATCTTGCCCAGAGCTGGCGGGGGGATGGGTGAGTGACGGGGATTAAGAGTTCACTTGTCATGAGCACTGAGTAATGTATGGCATTGTTGAGTCACTATATTGTACACCCAAAACTAATATAACAATGTATGATAGCAATATTGGAATTAAATTTAAAAAATAGTAACAAATACAATTTTAAAAAGTCACCAGCCTCTAAGTGACAAACCTCGGATTTGAATCTCAAAGCTTGTAAAAATTTCAGGTTACTGGTATCAGTAATTCTGAAAGTGAGATTACTGAATGCCTTCAAGGGAGTCGTGGTTTAGTCACTGCCTGTTTGGAAGATTTTCCTGATGACACCTGAGTTAGGCAAAGTGAACTACATCTGGATGACCAACCTACAGTGGGAGGGGCACTGCCATTTGCATGAGAGTCGCCCTCACCTACTCTTCAGGACACAAGTCATCTGGGGTCTTACTTCTCTACCCCAGTGGCTCTATTCACCCATGTATTAGTTGCTAGTACTACCATAACAACTAATTCTAGAAGCTAGAAGTCCAAGATCAAGCTGGCAATAGATTTGGTTCCCTCTCTAGGATATAACGGAATGATCTGTTTGGGGGTTGCCAGACAATCTTTGCTGTTTCTTGGCTTGTACAATCATGACCCCAATCTCTGCCTTCATCTTCACATGACATTCTCCCTGTGTGCCTGTGTCCAAATGTCCCTCCTTTATAAAGACACCAGCCATATTGGTTTAGGGGTCCACCCTACCCACTATGACCTCATCTTAAATACATCTGCAAAGACCGTATTTCCAAATAACAACACATTCTGAGATACTGAGGGCTAGGACTTTGATATATGAATTTTGGGGAGAAGGGGACACAATTCAACCCATAACAGTCTGAAACAAAAGTCCCACCCCTCACCCACATAAGCACTTCCTCTGAGCTCAAGTGCTCTACCATTAAAGACTGCAACATTCTTTCTTGATGGCATGTCTCTCTCCCTTTTATGTCTTTCTTGTTTCTTACTAACACTGAAGTCTGATATTAATGGAAAAACCATTAAAAAAAAACTATTATCCTATGAGGTAAAGTGAATGCACTCAACTGTAAAAGGAAGACTTATCGATCAATTTCAGTTACACCTTGCTTGTCTGACACTTTGCAGCTAAGGAATGTGTTTTTATTGCCTGGCCAGATAGTTCAGATTTCCGGTCAGTCTTAGTAAAGACCCCTTTTTATAACATTGATAAAATTTTATCACAGAGCTATGAAAACAAAATTAGATTTCATAACTCACATCAGGCCTTGAAGGGAATGCCTCTATAAATTTTACAAACCTTATCAAGTTTTAATGGACCTATTCTGATAAATATTTTCAAGATAGCAACTTCTACTGAACTTCATATATATATGTCTGTATATATAAATAAGTGTATGTGTGTATACATATATATATATATATATATTTCTGTTTTTCTATCTTATAGGAAAGAAAACTTTCTTCACCTATTTGTAAACAGAAGACTATGATGGAAAGGTCAATTATTTAGAATGTTGAAGACTCGAATTTAGGAAAATCCTCTTCTACAAAAGAACTCTGTGTGGTTCACTTAGAAAAGTAGTCCTAACATTTATCTTTCAAAATAACTGGATTTTTCACTGATTTTGAAGAATTACCAGCACTGATAAATCAGCTACAAGTTATCTACAAACTAATAAGAGGACATATCATAATCAAAGGCAGCATTAGCCACAGAGACTTTATATTCTAGTAAAATCTTGTATATATTGTCTAGTTTTTCCAGTCTATAGAGAGACCTGTTGGAAAAAGTTGCATAACATATTGGACACATGTTTTGTCTCCCCAACTAGATGGAAAGTGCCTGGAGTCTAGAGACCCTTGTTTTTTATTTGCTTGGGACAAGGCTCTGCCCACAAGGACTCAGCAATAATGCCCAGCAGTCCCACTGCCAGAGCAATGTTATGGGGAGGTGGGGTGCAGCCATCTCCCACTCTTGTGCTGGACCACAAACTGAAGTTACGGCAGTACAGTGGGAATAGAGGATCTGCTTTATAGAATTTCATTTCAGTCAGCTGTTCAGGAGCTACATCCTCAGAGTCAAATTAAACCGAATTATAGTTGGATAGTCCTTTCTGCTTTTCAGGGGCAAGAAACACTTCTCAAAATTGCACAAATGAAATAAATGTGATGGCATCTTATATTCTTAAAGCATATCTTTGATGATTATACATTTTGGGTTAAAATACAAATTTGAAAAATAAATCTTTTTTTAAAAATATTTTATTCTTAAATAATTTCTACACCTAGTGTGGGGCTTGAATTCACAACCCCGAGATCAAAAGTCATATGCTCTACTGACTGAGCCAGCCAGATGCCCCGAAAACAATCTTAAAATGATGTGAAATTACTTATATACGAATTGACAACATTTAAAACCTCAGTAGACTTTGCAAAGGAGTTCTCAAACTGTTTTGGTCCATATACTACCTCTGAGGATTTTTTTAAAAAGCCGTAAACTTACAAAATACACATACAAAACAAAACTTTTTTTTTCATACGATTTCATGGGGTTCTCAGACCTACCTGCAAAACATCTGTGAATTTTCATGTAAAGAACTTCGGATATAAGGGAAGATATTTCTGATTTCGATCATCTTTAAGGTTTAGGGGATATAGGATCCCTACCTCTCAATGGAAGGTTTCAAAATACAGATCAGATGAAGCAAATGCTAACGTTTGCTGTGGTAGTGTTATCTTATTACATTCAAAAACAATACACCATGAAGATTTCTTATCATCTTTGAGTATGATTTTTGCATCTATGGATCTTAAATGGGTAAAGGGAAGGAAATATAAACTTCAGCATTGTTAATTTGGGGCATTCCTTGGAGAAAACACTTATTACCTGGAAGAAAAAAGCTAATTAAGTCGACATTTCTTACAATCACAAAGCCATTTTACTTGCTACTCTTAGAGACAGAAGGGAATACATGCTGTTTCTCTTTTGTCTGTCAGGAGAATAATAGGGAACACTGGCAGGCCTGGCAGCCCTGAGCAGAAACTCTGCAGAGGAGTGATGGAGTGGCCTCGATGTCTGGAGCCTGCCTGGAAATCACTGCTGCCTGGCCACAGAGGAACAGGGTACCCTGGACTGGAACTCGCAGTGTCCCCACTGTTGCACTCTTATTAGTGCACTTACATAGAAGATGGTGATGTTTCCAAACCTGCAGATAACTCCCTGATTATTTTATTTCAAGTCATGTTACGACTATACTTCAGCTAATGTAGTCAAAACTAAGTGGACTCTCACTCAGAAATGATATTAAAGTGCCTTTTAACTCTCTTTGAGGTATTATTTACAAACATCCTTAAAAACTGTTAAGTTTTGATCTGAAAAATATATTGGATTCGGACTTAACGTCACTGTCCTTGGCTGGAGCACTCAGATTTGAAACGGACTAGGTTTAGGAGGCCAAGACACCCGCTGGAGCTGCTCGGTCTGTCCTCTGCTTTGTTCCCAGAGCCCAGCACGGTGCCTGGAACACAGTAGGTGCTCATTAAATCTTTGTTGAATATCAAATAAGGAGCCGCCTTTCAAGCCTGGCTGTGCTGCTTACTACCCATGGGACATATCTATTTTCTCAACAGTGAAATGAGAATACTAATATTTCCTTCAACCCCCAAAAGTTGTTTTTAGAATCAGATGAGATAAAGCACCGAAAAACATTTTTCCTTTTTTTTTTCCCCCCTGAAGAAAGGACTAGTCTTTAAATTAGGCATATGATCTCTTGCAGATATAAAAGAAGTAAGTGCCATTATACTATTGTAGGGGAAGGAAAGAGACCACAGACTTAGAATTCAAAATCAACTATTTTATTTTGTATAATATTTTGTATGATTTTGATGCTGAAATGAAGCAGGGGAGTGTTTGGATGCTAGAAGGGAGAGACACCACATCCTAGGCCTTAATGCATGAAAATTGCAAGCTGTCTTTAATCCATGTGTACAACCTAAGGCATTTCAGAATGGCCCTGTAGCCAGTAGGGAAGGGGTCACATGACATCCATGTAAACTGGGGAGAAGGGACCTTCTGATCTGCCATAGGGGACGGGGAGACAGATGCTTCAGATGAAAGTTAGCAAAGTTATTTTAAACAGGTGCTGATAATATACCTTTATATGATTGTAGTTTACTCAAGGATTTGAAAAGCAAGGAATAACCCAGATCTAAAGGAAATTGGCATCACTTATTCAGGTAATATATTTATGGAATTTCTGTGATATGCTAACATTGTTTTGGGGGCTGGGGCCATAATGTTGAATGACAGAGTCTTAGCTCTATGGACCTTACTGACTCCATGAAGCCACACGGTCAATAAAAAAGGGAAACAAAAAAATAAGTAGGTTAACAACTGGTGATAAGCGTCATGAAGGAAAGAACACTGGGCAGATGGATAGAAACTAGCTGGACAAATTGATATTTAAATGCACATAGTTGTCAAAACATATTTGTTGAGTGAATAAATAAGTGAATGGTGATATAAAAAATATTGCTTGCAGAGGATAATAACTGTAATTTGCCACTTTGGGAAGCACTCTTAAAGAGTTTGGGGAAAAAACAGTAGACTTGGAGTTAGTAAATAAGGAATTAATCCTGCTATCCTCAACAAGCTGTGTATCTGGGGAAATTCACCTATTTTCTCTGTGTCTTGAATATGGAAATACCTCATTCAGCAGGATCCTCTCAACTTTTAGATACACTGGCTTCTGACAGAGGCAGAGGGTAACAAATTTTGAGATATCTTTTGAAATGTTATTGAATTTGTATTTCTCTCTCCTGGGGCCTCCGGAAATTGTCATCACTGCCACCACCCCCACCGTTGCCACCAGGATTGTCAAGAGGGGAAGTGTAGCTCCATGGGTAGGAACACAGTTGCCAGAGGCAATAAATGTTAGCTAGGAAGCTACCCTCCATGTATCAGGCACTATGCTAGTTCCTTGCATTTATTAACCTGTTTAGTCCTCGAAAGTATTATTAGCTCCATTTTGCAGATCTGGAAACTGAGGCACTGATGTCAAGTAAACTGCCTGAGGTCTCACAGCTAAGGAGGAGCAGAGCAAAGCCTAATGCTGAAAGCATGGGCACTAAAGCCCTATACTAACCATTGTCCATTCACTCATTCAGGAAGTATTTATTTATTGAGTGCCTACTAAGTATTTGTTTGATCAAGTCCAGTTTGGCATTAGCTAAATAACCTTCCTTTGTGTCAAGAGAAAACAAAATGCACAGGAGAGAGAGAGAGAAAAAAAAAAGAAGCACAAACAAAGTATACCCTATTTATTCCTTTGATTGAACACAGGAGAAACAACATATTTTTTGCTACCACTCTCTGAGCTTCTGGAATCTCTCCGTCTGCTCTCTGTTTGAACTTGGGCAAATATAAAACTTATATTTTCTTCTGTTCCCTGGGCTTACAGAATCCCAAAGCATTTGGTTTAGATTAAATCCGTTGACCGAGGCATTATAATTCGGCTTCAACACAGATGATCCCATCACCCGTCGCCTTATCTAACCTAACCGCTTATTACAGTAACAGAGTACACTAGTCTGGGGGGCAGGGGCAGGGCCAGGGGGAGAAGGTCACTCAGGTTTAGCAGCCACATGTACACAGCAGGATGGTGTCCTTTTAGAATCAAGAGGGGTGGATTCATAAAATTCAATCAGGAGCATGTGTGTGCATTTATACAAGCCCGTTTTTTTTTTTTTCGCCTGAATCTAAATTATAGAGATTTTAATAGCTCCAGTAATTAGACAAGTATGCAGTCAACCCCATTATGTTCCTGTGTAATATCACACTCCCTAGGGCCCACCTTCCCTGCTTGCTGGGCTCCCTGCATGGGCCCCCTTCCCCCTTATTTTCTACCATAGGGAAGCAGTTTTCTTTTCAAAGAGCTTACTGTTCACATTGTTTTTGTTCCCTGGATCCGGAGGTTGGATTTGCTTTCTCAGGAGTTTCACCATTGCGTGGCCCAATTGAGTAAAAAAGGTCTGGTGGTTCATTTGCATTCCCCACCGTGCCTAGCGCATGTGCTAGGTTGCACAGTGGATGCCATACAGTTGAGCGTGCACTTAGCACGGTGACTGGCATAGGGTAGACACTTCAAAATTGTTTACAACTGAGTCTGTTTAAAAATCTTTTCATGGTTCAATTATTGACCTTAAAGAAAGCCGAATAAAATGTCTAGATGCACTGTCTTAAATCATGGCCTCTTCTAGCTTCCTGATTGCCTTTCATTATCTTCTCTCTTCTGTTTTGTAACTTTCTATTAGCCATAGAAATATTTCACTTCATTAGCATAGATAATCTCCCTGCAGGTGCTGAGGGCTACATCTTGGGAGTTTTCTTACTGTGCTTCCTCTTAGCACTACAAAACAGAAAGCTATCGTTTATTTGAAATTAATATGTGCTGTATTACTAAAATAATGTAGTTTTCCTAATCAAGAGATGGACTTTTTTCATCTACACACACATACTCTCTCCTAGAGGCTGTCAGAAAGCAGTGTTTATTATTACTATTTTTTTTTCCATGAAAATATTCCCAGAGAAAGATGTCTGGAATTTCGTCTCTTGAGGTCACCTTTCCTATTCAGTCCCACCCTCCTTTCCCCAAAAAGAAAGAAAAATTTAAAATAACTATTGTTCCTTCATGAGGATCTGACATTTGTCCCCTGGAAGCAGTTCTACAGGTCTATGAAGTTGGCCTCCAGACTACCTAGAAAAGGAAAAAAACAGCATAAAATCGAATGTTTAAGTCACTCTTGAAATTGAATTCCTTGTAATTGGCAAACTGACCTTTTTTGTTGTTGTTGTTTTCTCTCTCTCTCTCTCTCTCTCTAGAGTGGGTATGGGACAGACAGAAACAGTGTCAGGGCAGCAGCAGGAGACTTGAAAGTCAGAGATGTTTTCTTAAGCCTCTGTCTCAAATCTTTTCTACAGAGACAGATAAAGGATAATGAGCTGAGGTATTTTTAAAGGATTCTCACAATTTACAACTCAAATAAATCTAGTTTTAAAATTTGGTGCTTTCAGGCTCTAATGACTGCAAATGTTAAACTAAATATTTTGCTTAAACAAGTAAAGACAGAGCGGGTATGCGAGCAAATTAGAATGCAGGAAAGCTGCCTCTGCCGTGGCAGTTTCCTCTAGAAGAGAAAGGCTAATTCATACACAACATATTCTTGTCACTCCTCGGGAGAAAAGCAGCCCTGGGAGGAGCCCAACCGTTCAGCATTTTGCTTCTGGTCAGGATTGATTCCAGATGTGGGAGGTAAATGCTAGAAAGGGTTTGGAAAATGGAGTGGAAATGAAAAATCCCGCAGGCCATTTGAGTGTTGATGACAGATGAGGTAGGTATTTTCAGGTAACTAATGAACTTGCTGGGAGCTTGGAGAGTGCTCAGTCCAGTAGATATTTAACAGGCAGGAAAGACCCAGCTGGGATAGCATGGCTACCCCCATGCACCAAGAACAGAGGGAAACATGGAGCCCTGATGGTAACACCTAAATACCAAATGTTTTGTAAATGGGCTGAATTTTAAGTCTTTTCCCAAAGTGAGTTCATAATTTGCAAATACATGGGTTTTCTCAACTTCCTGCTATTTGATTTCTCATGACTATTTCATTATTTGAAGAAATGTTGAGCAAGTGCTCACTAGGTATAAGTCAGTAAGGCCGACTAGCAGAATGATTATAAACCCAGTTCTTGAAGTGCCCCGCACTTGGGAATAAATAAATAAATAAATAAATAAATAAATAAATAAATCCAAGTGTGTATGTGTGAAATTGGTCTCTTCTTGGAGCATTGTCACCCGTTCTGCAATCTACTTGGGAAGTCTTAGAGAAGGAGAGGTTGGAGATAAAGCCTGGGCACTACTTTCCCTTGCAGATTCACTCAGTGCAGACAAATTGGTGATCACACGCACACACACACACACACACACACACCCCAAAAAGGTCAGAAAGTTAAAGCTTAGATTGCTGTATACATTGTGCAGAGTATCTAACCACACAGGAGTGCTCCGCTGGGAAGGCAAGTGGGGGCTGAAAGTCAATCTTCGCTCTTCTCACCACACGGCAGCCAAAAGGAAGAGGCCCCCTCCTTTTTTAAAAAAAAATAAATTTTATTTATTTGAGAGAGGGGTGCGGTGGCAGAGGGAGAAGGAAAGAAAATCCCAAGCAGACTCCACACAGAGTGCAGAGCCGGACTTGGGGCTTGATCTCATGACTCTGAGATCAGGACCTGAGCCAAAACCAAGAGTCAGCCATTTAACCAACTGTGTCACCCAGGCAGTCCTGAAGAGGAGCTTTCTTATAATTTTCATGAAGACACTGCCATCTTTGCTGTTCCCTGCAACTGTGGTATTGCAGTAGCCCAGTGGGGACACCATTGGATTCCATTTTATAATTTACACAAAGGTGTTTTAGGGGCTAGTGGAGGCCGACACTAAATCCCACATCACACAAAGAAAAGGAGAAAAAGGAAGAAACAAGGATGGCTGCCTCCCTCCGTCTCTGACCTTTATTACTTCTTTCTTATGTTTCTTTTCTCTCTCCTAGAATGAGAGAATTTCAGACTTGAAAGAGGTTTGGACAAACTCCTAATCGAGATCCTCATCTAAGTGCTCAGAATGTAGCCCTCTCCCCCACAAACAATATCCATGACAACTGGTCATCCAGAGTTAAGCACCTCCACAGACAGGAAATTCATCACCTTCCCAGACAGCACATTCCAAGGAGAATTCTTTCTTTCTTTCTTTTTAAGATTTTATTTATTCATTCATGAGAGACAGAGAAAGAGAGAGAAAGACGTAGAGACACAGGCAGAGGAAGAAGCAGGCTCCATGCAGGGAGCCCAACGTGGGACTTGATCCCGGGTCTCCAGGATCACGCCCAGGCTGAAGGCGGCGCTGAACTGCTGAGCCACCCGGGCTGCCCTGGAAAATTCTTTCTTGTATTGACCTGAAATATATATGCTTAGAGTTTGTATTCACTCTGATTAGTCCTACGTCTGAGGCTACAAGGAACAAGCCTAAACCTTCTTTCACATGACAGGCTCTTCAATGAGGTCCGTTATGACGCTACTCCAAAGCTGTAACTTTCACATAGACCTTGGGAAACATAATTTCATGATCCAGCTGGTCAAAACTTCTTGGAATTCTCTCTCGTTTATCATAGCATAGCCCTTATTGAATGCAGCAGTCAAGCATTATCCAAGAGAATTTCACTAATAGAGCTAAATATCAAATGATTATTAAAGTCATAACAATAACAGCTAACTAAGCTAAATTTATAACTCACCATATGCCAGGCATTGTGATAAGCACTTAAAATATTTAACTTAATACTTACAAGAGCTCTTTCAGGGGTCCTGTTATTATCTCCTTTTACAGATGAGGAGAATGAGGTTCTAAGAGGCTAAGTCACTCACCCAAAACTCCCACCACTAAGTGATAGTGATGAGATCCGAACCTGGTTGTCCCTGAACCCAGAGCTCTGCTCTATCCACTTCACTATACTTCTCAATTTAACAAAACACTCTATTAGCTTTTTTTTTTTTTTTTTTTTTTGCCATTTCTCCTGATCTGTTGTAGTCAAGATTTCACCAATCTTTAACGACCTGTTGGACAATCTGCAGTAGAAAGGCTCTAATTACTAGTACATTCCATTTGCATTGTACATACATTCACAAACATCTGTGATAGAGATTAAACTGTTGGATCCTAAATCTAAGAGTCTATCAAAACTAAGCGAAGGTTGTGGAAGAGTGGGAAGTATCATGCCTCCTTCTATTAACTCTTTTCTACTCAAAGCCTCAGGTTGCTCTTTAGGTTTTGATTTCTGGGGAGTTTTGATATTATTTTCCAAAGGAGAGTTTTCAACCAAGGGGATGAAAAAGCAGGAAGTTCAGCTCAGCCCCCCCTAGATTCTCCGCCTCCATTCACATCATCATCCTAGAGAATCATCTGAATTAGGGTGTGCACTGAATTTTCGATATGGTGGACAATGGTACTTTCTATTATCCTAGGCCCTTTCAACTCCTTGATGTTTGGGCCTTATGGAAATGATTGGGGCACTCCATGAAAGGTGAGTCTCAGCCAACCCCAGGTGAGTACAAATAATTCTCCCAAAGCCCCACGGTAGCAAAATGGTAAGATTTATCTGATCTTTAGTCAAAAAAAAAAAAAAAAAATCAAACCACTTCAACAAGTTTATTGCCATAAATGCAACAACTCTCCTAAGAGTGCCGGAATTCTGGAAAGTCAGTGATCTCAGATCATCTCAGTAGAGTTCTCTTTGGCCTTTAGTAACAGAATAATCCTTTCTGTTAAGATTGCACCAAAGAAAATATGGGTGAAATAGTGATATAATCCTAGCTGTAAAATTAAGTGGAAAAATCCAGAAAATTCTGAAGTATCTTTCTGTTTCCTTGGGGTAGTTTTGCTCATTATTGTATCTCATTCTCATTGTATTGTATTGCTTCGTGCTCAGCACTAGTAGTCAATAAGGCTTCTTTGAACATCAGCCCTCACTGAACACAGAGGTGCATTAAAGATGCCTAATCCTGTAAGAGGTTGTGAAACATAATGTATCTTTAAAATTGTTATCTGCTTTGAGTTCTGAAGTCAGGTGTTTTTTTTCTGTTTGCCCCAATTCTCAGTCATCTTAGATAAAATAGGCTACTTTTCTTTTGTATCATCTTCTCTTTCCACTACCACCAGTGATAGCTCAAAACCAGTCCCTTTGATGCAGATATTTTCTGATATTTCCCTTTTAGATCTTACTTGATAGAATGTTTGAAGAGAATTCCAAATTCGGTCCATTTCAAGCTGAACCTATGCTTAATATATAATGTTACCTTTTTAATTCTAGAGATTTTACTAGCTTAGAAGATTTGTCACTTGGACTTCAAATTTTAGGAAGAAAATGTTAGACTAACTCATAGAGGCTTAGTGTTACTTTTTGTATGCAGCGTAGTCCACTAGGTGGCATCTCAACACACAGAAAGCTGGAGCTCTGCATTGGAGATGAATTTACTCTACTGTTTTAAAAATAGGTTTTAAAAATTGCATTGAGCTGTATGGTTGTAGTCTTATTGAAACTCTCAGCATTTGTGAACTGGAAGATACGGTGGCAAAGGAACTATGTTTTTGTCTTAGAGAAGAGATGTTCTAATAGAATCCCACTGCTCTTTCTGATGGAGCGCACTCTTCTGAAACTGCAGCCAAGGATGAAAAAGTTGCTAGGGAGATAACTCCCTAACTCCCATCGCTGTGAGGTGGGATTAAAAGATATATACACCAGCAGAACCTGTGACACCAAAGGCATCTAAATAAACAATGAACAGACTATCTGGTGTCATTTAGGCCAGATTTAGAAACACAGTAATGCCTTCTTCTAGCATTCAGCATTTCTGGGCTCGGGAAATACTCCTTTGGATGAAGAGGCACAATTTCTCCTCTGGTGGTGGTGGCACCTTAATTAATGTGAGTGTCCCAGCAGTGGCCCTTTCCCTATTTGGATAACAAGTCATTTGGCCAAGAGGACATTTTTAAAGTCTTCAGTCATCTTTCAAACTTAATAAAAGTACCTTTAATAGCCATATGCTTTATGAAGTAAAATTTCATTTTCATTTAAAAAATTCAGTTCCTCAGAAGTTTTACTCAAAGATCCTAGAATTTTTTTTAATATTTCATTTTTTTATTCATGACAGAGAGAGAGAGAGAGGCAGAGACACAGGCAGAGGGAGAGGCAGGCTCCATGCAGGGAGCCTGATGTGGGACTTGATCCCGGGACTCCAGGATCACATCCTGGGCCAAAGGCAGGTGTTAAACCACTGAGCCACCCAAGCATCCCAAAGATACTAGAATTTATGGTCTTTCTTGTCTTCCTGGTTGTGGGCAAGTTGCTTCTCACAAGTGATCCCATGGCACCCTATATTTTGGCCATCATTGCCCTCCCTACACAGGATGACAATTGCCTGTTGTTTAATACTTGTCTCCCTCTCTCCCATTATATATTCAGCATTGGTTCAGCTTGAAACAGACCAAATTTGGAATTCCCTTCAAACATTCTTTCAAGACTATAAGCTCGGTGGGGCAGAGAACCTCGCCGTCCTGTTTAACCACTAGTTTCGGATCCAGGGGGTACACTACAGCGCCTGGTACTCCAAAAAAACATTTGCTGAATAAACAAAAAGGAATGCATTGACTTCAAAGCTAAAAGCCTTGATATATTTGCAAGGGCCACTCCATAACATTCAACTCAAAGTGACCCTCCTTTCCCTGTATTTCCACAGATTCCAGTCTCTATTATGATAATGATGCTGGCCTTTTGCTTTAAATCACCACTAGGAGCAAATAGCATCTAAAAGCTGCCATCCAGAAATAACTCTTGGCTGTTCAGGCAAAATTGAATGCATTCAATTAAATTAACATTTATTGACCACTAGTAGATATGAAGAACAAAACTTCACGTTGAGACATTTGGTATTTTACTCTCACCAAGGTATCCTTATCAGTATATCTCCTCATCTTTCTTTAATTAGATACAGATGGATACACAGGAAATAGTATACACTGTACAACAAAACAGCATTCATAGTACAACAAAAGTTTTTCATAATTTTTGTCACAAAAGACAACCTTGCAAACAGGACTAAAGCTTTCGGCTGCTTCTGGCAAGGACATTTTATAAATGTGTCTTTGTAGCAGAGGTCATAAGCTTAGGCTCTGGCATTGTACCAACTGAATTGGAATCCCAGCTCCGCCACTTCCTGTCTTGGAACCTTGAGTATTTAACATTTCATGAAGCAATGTTCTTTAATATATATCATCTAAAAGGATTTTTGGGAGGATTAAATGAAATGATGTATAAAAACTCTTAGCATTGTGGCTGGCCCAAAGCAAGAGATCAATAAACATTAGCTATTATTATTATTATTATTATTATTAATCTAAATGGCTTTTCTTAGAAGCCCTTGGTAGTCAGTGACAGCCAAAATGAATATTCCATAGGTTCCTTCATATATCTTTAGGTTCTGTCCATTAAATTCTGACATCGTGGCTGTAAATAATTATAAATGAGCCCCAGGCGTACCTCAGCTTCATGTATTTAAATCAGGAACCAAAGAATGATGATCCACCTCCCTTTTCCTTTTTGGACTAAGTTTTCCCCTCTATTATTTCTAAGATTAGGTGTCTAGCCGCTGTCCTCTCCCCCACCCCCTTTTATCCATTCATCTTTCCATTCAATTGGCATTTATTACTGAGTTCTAGATCTTGTTCATGCATGGATTCAACATCAGAAATGGACGTTCTAGAGGGAAAGATAAAACATGCACACACACACATAATTGTAAAAAGAGTTAGTGAGTGATAAGGGTCAGAAGGGATGGACATTCCACAGTGGAATTCAGAGGAAGTGGAGAATCACTGCTATTTCAGTGCTCATACTGTGTGCCATATAGATAGAGAAATGCTAGTGAAGATACAAGAAAAATGAAAGCCATTGTTATTGTGCTTAAGGATTGAAAACTTGGAGAAAGAAAACTAAAGCATGAGTGACTTCAAGCTATCTTCCAGCATTAGTACCATGCCTGCCCCTCAACAGACCTTCAGCTGAAGAAAGAAATGTCCCAAAGTGTATCTATAAAAAACAAACAGAATAAAACACAATAAAATCTGGAACTATTCAGCCTGGATAAAGATCCTCTGAAGGAAGGAAGTGAATGTAGCACTTACTGCCTTACCACTGGAATCAGGCAAGGACTATAAAAGGTAGATACAGGATACTTTTGTTAGTTCCTAGAACACTTGGCTTCCATATTACTTGCTAGGGCTGCCATAACGAAGTACCATACACTGGATGGCTTAAACAAGAGAAATGTATTATCTCACAGTTCTAGATGCCGGAAATCTAAAATCAAGGTGTCATTCCTTCTGAGAGCTGTAAGGGAATGGTCTGTTCAAGTCTCCCACCTTGCCTTGTAGATGGCCATCTTCTCCCCATATCTACAAATCATCTTCCTTTTTATAGCATCATCTCTGTGTCCAAATTTCCCCTTTTTATAAGGACACCAGTCATTTTGATTAGTGCCCATCCTAATGACCTCGTTTTAGCTTGGTTGGTTTTATAAAGACCTATCTCCAAATAAGGTTATATTCTGACATACTGGAGGTTAGGACTCCAACATATCGTTTTGTTTTGTTTTGTTTTGTTTTGTTTTTGGCAGGAGGAGCATAATTAAACCATAATATCTTCCAAGAACTAAAGATGGTGTTCACCAATCAGTTTAGCTACGCCGTTGCTTAAAATGAGACCCAATTACAATATCAGTTAAGTCCAAATCAGCACATATTTATTAAGGGCCTGGAATGTTTAGAACATAACAGTAGATGCCGAGGTAGCACACAGATATAATGGAGATATGAACATGGTCTTTACCTGCCCAACCCTACGATAGGACATCAAGAATCAAGCGGGAGAGACAAGATGAGATGGACCCGAATAGCCACACCACAAGTTTGAAGTGAAAAGTTCTATAAGAACGGTGTAAGCAAAGAGCTATGGAAGTACATAAAGGAGAAGGAGGCAATGGCATTTCAACCAGGTCTTGAAGGACTCCTAAGGTATCAAAAGGTAGTGTTGGAAGGAAGAGCAATTCAAGAGAAAGACAAGCTTGAGCCAAAATGTAGAGTAAGGAGATTCATTCATTGAAGTGAATGAACTAGAGTGTAGTTGAGTAAGAGAAGTACTTTTCAAACTTCATATAAGCACAGAATCCTTCTTGAAGTGAGATTCTATGCAGACCCAGAAAATATTTAAAAGAGACCTGGTCTGGTCTAAAATACTGATTGCTGTAGATATACACAGAGTACAGTGGAAACCCCAGGGCTGAGACTAGAGCAATAGGAAGTCAGCATGGAAAAGCAGGGCGTGGCCAGCTTTGGACAGCCAATTGTGGCCATTGCCCTGGGGGTAACTAGGGGGTATTAGTTGGTTCCCAGGCAGAGAAGTAACTAGACCAGACTCTTCTGGTGGTGATATATGAGATGGATCAGAATAGGGAGAAATAACTTTGTCTCGAAGCAATATAGATTTATAGAAACTTAATAAGAAAATTATATATCATTAAGCATTCAAAGCTGTAAGAAGTAACCAAATACCCTGCCTCTGTTTTCCTGAGGCTGTTTGCGCATCCTTGGCTTATTGAGGAAGCATGCCAAGCTACAGAGAGAAGAGGACAGATTTTTTTTTATTTCTAGAAACCAAGATTGAATAGCAATGTAATTGAGAGCATGGGATTTATTTTTTATTTTTTATTTATTTTAGTCACACAGAGAGAGAGAGAGAGACATAGGCAGAGGGAGAAGCAGGCTCCATGCACCAGGAGCCCGATGTGGGATTCGATCCTGGGTCTCCAGGATCGTGCCCTGGGCCAAAGGCAGGCGCTAAACCGCTGCACCACCCAGGGATCCCGAGAACATGGGATTTAGACTCACCAAGGCCTTGTTTGAATTCCAGCTTCTACCAGCTTCTATCCTTAGACCTGAATATTGATTCTCAGATCTGAAAAAGAGAAAATTATATCAACTTCATGAAATCATTATGGGGATTAAATTAAGGTTATTTATTTATTTAGGTTGTCAAATGATCCTTTATTGAAATATTTTCCTTTCTGGTTTTTAACTAGCTGCGCATTCCACTGTACCACTGATGTCATTCATCTATGGTGTCATGAGGATGGCAGCCAGCAACATTGCAGCCCACCAGTTGGGCATTCTGCAGGATCTCTAATGGTTCCAGAGAGTTCTCTGGCTAAAGATCAGTGTGCTGCCTCTGTCAGACAATGTCGACAATCACATCAAAAGTGATTTGTCCACTGTGCTTAATGTTTTTCTGCTTCTTTCTGTATCTTGGTGGGTCTTTGAGGGCTTTGATAATCAGGGCAGAGGCAGAAGGTACCACTTCCATCTGTGCCTATCTGCTTTGAATGGTCAGTTTCACTGTAATCCTCAGACCTTTCCAGTCACTCATTGCCTAGGCAATGTCATTGCCAGTATTTTTGGAAATAGACCTAGCAGGCTGATCAACGCACCACGGGCAGACCAACATCCCCAGGGATACACCCCAGGTATACAATTTTGGTCTCATTGTGGTCAAAGTTAGGTGGCATGGTGGAGACGGCTGGTGTCGGATGAACCTGGATTTGAGATGACCAAGGATAATTATACCTTTGCTTCCTTGAGCCAAAAGCCAAAAGTAAGATCGTATATTTAAAGTGTTGAGCATAATGCTTGAAAATAGTCAGCATTCACAATGTGATTATTCTCCAAGAGAAATTAACCAACCACATTAAGGGGAAGAAGGGTGCTAGGTACACCGAGCAGAGTCATTTCTGCTGATCTGGTTGCTCAGTTTCTCTGATCTAGATACATCCTTCCTTTGGTTGAGTGGAGTTTCCACTTGCCCAGGCACATGATGCGGGCCCCATACACATTTCTCCATTTCATCCCCACCCTTTTTAGTGGAGACCACCCAGGCTTCTCTCTGCTACATTCTGATCTGCCTAGCTCCTCTGATGAGTTGAGCCTACCAAAAGAGTCATAGGCAACAAAAAAGAGAAATTACTTCATCCACACTACCAAGAAGGCTGCTCTGTGGGTACTATCAAGACAGATTGTACAGCAAATTGGTGAAGGCCACACAGCATGTCAGAACGTATGCACAGTAATTGAAAAGTATTGCTTGCACACTTTCAGTATCTGGGCAATCTCCCAGCAGACAATGGAATCAAGGGATAAACTGTGCCATAAAGGATGGATTCCAGCTGCATCCAGGACAAATGTCATACATGTGCCCTGAGGAGTGTAGGAAGGGCATCAACTGCTCTAACAGTTTCCAAGGGAGCATGTTTTCCATGAGGCTGAGACAAAAAAAAAGTCCTCTGTCAAAAACAGCCTCTGTGGTCACATTTCCCATTTTTAGTTTGGCTCAGCATTTTAAGCTTCCTTGGATGCTGACTTGGAGATGCTTTGCTGGCTCTCATTCTAGTGTTTCCTGAGGATGTCCAGGGTTTCCATCTAGCCCTCCTGCTTACTCCCAACTCTCACCTGCAGGACTTGAGTCACCGACTTCCCCTAATATCTCCTACCTGGCTGGTGGCTGCCCGATGCTTCCACAACCACCAAAGGGATGGTAAACTCACTCTTCAGAGGAGGGAGTGAGGACTTTGTTTTGTCTTATGAATTTGTTCATTTGGTGTCCTTGGCTTGGGCCTGTGTGGATGGGCTTCGATTGAATTTTAGACTTGAGATTGAGTTCCTAATGAACTCCATTGGGAGCCAGAAGAAGAATGAAGTGACAGAAGGACAGCTGATCTTTGACCCCAGCCCATTGAAGGCTGTTGTCATCACTGTTGGTGGCTGCTCTGAACAAGAATGCATTGTCTCTCTGTCTATTGTGGACTTGCCTTCACAGTCATCCTCACAGGATGTACGCCTTTAATCAGGAAATGTGTTCCTCCACTTAGGGCAAAGGGTGGATGAGGAAGGCAGATCCAGTAAGTGTAGCAATACTCCAGAGAGTCAGAACCTGGGCAAAAACAGGAGAAAATGGTAATATTAATAAGAATTAAGAAATGAACTTAAAAATCGTACTTACTGAATAGTCACTCTATGCTCCTTATATTGTTGTTTTATTTCATCCTTTCAATAACCCTGTGAAGTAAGCACTCTCCCACTTTTCAGATAAAAAAAATCTGAGGTTTAATCTTTTTTTTTTTTTTTTTTTTTTTTAACATAAGCAATCAGCTAGGTGGACCCATGATTCTATGATTTAATCTCAGGCAATGAATCCAGAGTCCATAAGTACTACTTGGTGTTCCTCCATGAATTGGGAGGGAAATTGAAATCCAGAGTGGCTTTAGGAGTTCTGGTAACCCTTCTGGAATCAGGAAGCCAAATACACCTGCGTGAGAAGTTTCTTAGGAACATTTCTGACTTTCAAGGCTTTGCTCAGGGCCTACTTCTCTGCACTTGCTTCCTCGAGAGATTTTTCTGAACTTCCATAATCCTTTCTATAATAATCACTTCCTTCAAATTAGCTTAGAAGTGCTCATTAAAAAGCTACTGACATTTTTTTCCATTTTCCAGATTAAAGACTGAGCTTAAAGAAAATTCACCTAAGATCTTATTTCTAACAATAATGGAATCTGGATTTGAAGCCAGCAGACCTGACTCATAGTCAGTGTGCTTTATCTCTGTGTTATATTGTTTCCTCTTAATTAAAGGCTATATAATATACTTTGTCAATCAATCAAGTAATCTATATTTTGGGGGGTTTTTCCTGCATGCCCAGCAGGCCTGCCCTAGGCTCTCTAGAACTAGGTGCTGTTTTTGCTCCCAAAGAACTTTCAAGCTAGTTAGTAACAACTTTTGTGTAAGTCTTCTCTATATAAACAATCAGCACATTTGGAATTTGAGAGAAACTGTAGAAAGGAGTAGAGTAGCTACCAATGGCTTTGGAGGAAGTTATTTTGTCATGACTTGCTCTCTTATACTAGATGTGGTGTCAGCCTACTTTGTTATTTTTTCATTGTTTTCTTTAGATTCTTTGATTGACATTGCTATAGGAGATCCAAGAAGAAAAAAAAAAAAACCAACTACTTCATACTGGAAGCGGGAAAATATGCCAGAGTTTTCTTTGACTAGTGCCTATGGTAGTTTTTTGTTTTCTTTAAATCAAGTCTGATTCCCAGACTTGGGAATCTACCACTTTAGAGTGGTGAAAAAAAATTCAATCTAGGTAAATTACCAGGGACCTTTTGCCTTTCAAAGTAACACTCTATTTGAGAGATTTCTGGTTTGGAGATGGGAGGAGAAGGCATTGAAGGAGTTCTGACTTCTTATATAAAATTAGTGGAAACGCAATAGGATAATACTCTCAGGATATGAACCATAAAAAGAAAAGCCCATCCTGCAAAAAAAAAAATATTGTAGGAGTACATGAATTTCTGAGTCATGGCTCTGGGTAGAAGTGGAAGAAATATCTTTCCTAAGAATCTACAAGCATAAGTCTACACTCTAGCAGATTTGGACCTGAAAAACCACAAGGTGAAAAAAAATGTAGTTTAAAGGGTCTCAGATACCAATACTACCAGATGCTTGGCAGAAACAATGGAAAAACTATCTGGAAGACTAGACTTTAAATCCAGGCTTCAAAAAATTACTGTGGATAATAGTTCCAAAGAACATGAGCCAATGATAAAAAGTGACTAAACATATGAGTGAAAAAGCCATCATGATTGAAAGTCAGTAGAAGCAACAAACTGTAGAATCTGATCCACAAAGACTACAGATGGTGGAATTATCTAATTTGGAATATAGAATGATATTTTAACACATTTTTAAAATAAAAGTATTGAAATTCTAAGAAATACAGAAAATAAAAACTGTGAAAGAAGTTTAAGAGATAAGGAAGATAGATTGCAAAGGTTTTATAAATGCTTATTTCAGAATTGCTAATGGAGAGAATTGGGAATAGTCAATATTCAATATGATGTCTGAGAGATTTCTAGAATTCTTAAAGGTACCAATTATCAGATTCAGAAAGCCCTGTGGACTCTGTAGTGAAACTGCAAACTACCAAAGACAAAGTGAAAACTTTGACACTATCCAGAAAGAAAAGACAGATTAACTACAAAAATAAAACAATTAGAAGACAATACACTTCTTAAAAGCAATTGTATAAAGCAAAAGACAGAGAATACCTCAAGGTGCTGAAAGAAAATTATTGTTACTCTAGAATTCTATAGCCTGCAAAATTGTATTTCAAGAATGAGAATTATATACAAACATTTTCAGGTACACAAAAAATTCAGTGCTACCAATAGATGCTCTCTCATGAAAGAACTTCTGAAAGATTTTCTTTTGAGAGAATAACTACACCCTCAGAAGGAAGGTCCATGATATTAGAAGTAATTGTTAGCAAAGAAAATACAAACATATGGGAAAATCTAGAGAAACTTTGATGTAAAAAAGAATTCTGTTTAATATATTGGACAAACAATATTTTAACAAAGACATAATGAAAACCCAATATAGTAGTATTTAAGTCAAGAGGGAGATGAACGGAGTGAGTGATCCAAACTCTCGCAAGGTGATTCACAGAAAGGTAAAAATATCAATTATCTTAAAAATGTATTTCCAAACTTACAGAATAACTTTTTTCCCTCCTGAATCAATTGAGAATAAGTAGCAGACCTGATGGTCCATTATTCCTGAATACTTATGTGTATGATTCCTACAAATAAAACCATGCTCCTACATAGCCAAATTAACCATCAGAATCAGTAAATTCACTGATACATTACTACATCTAATCCTCATACCTACTTGCATTTTCCCACCTGTCTTAACATTTTTTATAGCAAAAAAAAATATCCTGTTTAGAATCATACATTGCATTTACTTGTCATGTTTCTTTAGTTTAATTCAATAATTTTTCCTTGACTTTCATGACCTTGACACTTGAAAATTACAGAGAAGTTATTCTGTAGAATGTCCCTCATTTGGATTTGTCTGATGTTTCCTTGTGATTAGATTTAAGTTAATGCATCTTTGGCAGAAATAGAATAGAACCGATGCTGTTGCAATCTGTCACGTGGCTGTCCTTTTCTGAAGATGCGAAATCTGAGCACTTGATTAAAATGATATCTGCCAAGCTTCTCCACTCATTGTAGAAAAGCTACTCTTTTTTTTCTTTGGTAATTAAAAAGTACTTGATGGAAAGTATAATGAAACCACATAAATACCTCATTCTTCATCACAATTTCAATTTATTCATTTATTCATTTATGTCATATGGACTCATGCTTTCTTATTTTATTAAATGATTCATAATCCATTATTTTTATTATTTATTTTGGTGTTTAAATTGTCCTCAACTTTAACCATGAAAGCCTCTTCAAGCTAGCTATTGTATTGTCTTGAAATGTCCCCAGCATTCTTTGAGTATTTTCTTACTTTATGGTATGAAAAGATGTTCCAGACTCATTTTGCTCTTTCCTTGTAGCACCTCAGGGAAATCTTCCTCACCCTTTCCACACCAATAACAGAGAAGAGAGAACACATATTCTTCCCAAGCACACATGGAGCCTATGTCACATTTTAGTCCATAAAGGAGGGCCTAACAAATTTTGAAGAGTGTCATACAGACCACATTCCTCACCATAATCAAATATGTCAGGATCAATAACAAAAAGATGATTAAAATAACCTTATGTATTTGGGGGGAGGCACATGGATAAAAAAAGAAACCACAATGAAAATTTAAAATACTTATGACTGGAAAACAATGGAAAAATTAAAATGGAACTGAGATAAAGTAATGTCTCATAAATGTCCATATAAGAACAAAAGAAGGGCTGATAATTAAGAACTTGGAATAAGAACAGCAGAATAAACACAAAGAAGGTAGAATAAAGAAAATGTTAAAGTAGGAGCAAGCAGATATTGATAAAAATATTGTTATAAAAACTAAAATTGCACTCTCATATTTAATAACACCCAAAAATATGAGTTTTACCTTTGCTCACCAGGATTTTGATGGCAATAAAATTGTTTTTAGAAGGTAACTAGGTGGTAGGAGAGCAAATTCTAAGTTATTGTGCATCTGCTATTATTTTTAGGTCATTCATGTCTGAAAGTTCAACGATTTATCTCAAAGGAGCTTCTGATGGTAAACTTTCCATTTTCAATCTTTTTCTGGGACTTTTATTATTATCCATTTTGATTTAATTTTTGTGACAGGTGTAAGGTCTATGTGTAGATGCATGTGAATGTTCAGTTGTCCAAAACCATTTGTTGAAAAGACTATCTGTTCCATGGTATTGCCTCTACCCCTTTGTCAAAGATCACTTATTTACATTCATATGGCTCCATTTCTGGGCTTTCTATTCTGCTCTGATGATCTATGTGTCTATTCTTTGCCAACACTCACTGTCTTGATTACTGTAGATTTATAGTAAGTCTTGAAGTTGGATAGTATCAATCTTTTAACTTTGCTCTTCTATTGCACTACTGATTTAGCTATTCTGAGTCTTTTGCCTCTCCATATAAACGTTAGAATCAGCTTGTTGCTATCCCTAAAATGACTTGCTGGGGTTTTGATTGTGATTGTATTGAATCTATCCATCAAGTTAGGAAGAACTGATATCTTGATGATATTGTCTTCTTATCTATGAACACAGAATATCTCTTCATTTATTCGGTTTTTCTTTGGTTTCTTTCATCATTTCGTATTTTGTATATATTTTGTTTGGTTTTTACCCAGGCATTTCATTTTTGGGGTGTTGTTAATATAAATGGTAATGTGTTTTTCATTTCATTGCTGATATATAAGAAAGCATCTGGCTTTTATGCATTAACTTCTATCCTGAAAATTTACCATAATCTCTTGTTAGTTCCACTTTTTTGGTGATTCTTTTGGATTTTCTATAAAGGCAATCATGTCACTTGCAAACAAAGATAGTTTTATTTCCTTCTTCCCAATTTATGTAACTTTTAAATTTTTTTTCTTGTTTATTGCATTAGCTATGACCTCCAATAGGATGTTCAAAAGCATTGATGAGAAAAGAGGTCCTTGTTTTCTTCCTAATCTTATTGGGAAATCTCCTAGTTCTTCTTTAAAAAAAAAAAAGATTTTATTTATTTATTTGAGAGAGAGAGAAAGAGAGCTGGGGGAAAAGCAAAGGGAGAGGAACAAGCACACTCTATGCTAAGCATGAAGTCTGATGTGGGGCTCAATCTCAGGACCCTGAGATCATGACTTGAGCCAAAACAAGAGTTGGATGCTTAACCAGCTGAGCTATCCAGGTGTCCCAAAGATTTTTTTTTATTTTAGAGAGAGAGAACACTCACCTGTGAGCAGGGGGAGGGGCGGAGGAAGAAGGAGAGATTCTCAAGCAGATTCCACAATGAGTGCAGAGACCAATGAGGGGCTGGATCCCACAACCCTGAGACTACAACCCAAGTTGAAACCAGGAGTCCAATGTCCAACTGACTGAGCTGCTCAGGCACCCAGGAAATCTTTGAGTTCTGATTGTCTACTTCTTTTTGTGTGAGTGTTAGTGTCTTTCAAAGAATTGGTCCATTTCGTCGAAGTTATCAAATTCGTGGGTATGAGATGATTTTAATAATAAAAACAACTGGAAACAAGCCATATATCCACCAACATTAGACAGATAAATTATGGTCTAATCTCTAATGAGATACTATGTAGCAATGAAAATATGTGACTCACCCAGTGCTTCTCAGCCTTTTTTCTTTCATTATCATACCCCAAAGAGATGTCTTCAAACTTTTTTCCCTAATACCCCTGTGAAACTTTGTGAACACCATAGACAAACTGTCAACTTAGATACTGTATGCATATCTTCACTTTAAACATTAAAAGATAGTTGTCTGCACTCCCAGAACCAATTTTCACTCCTTTAAGGATGCATGATTCATTCATCAATATGGATGAATCCTAAAAACATATATAATTCTCTTTATATTAGGTTCAATGAGGCAACAGTAAACAATATGTTGTTTAAGGATACAAACATATGTGGTAAAACTAGAAAGAAAAGCAAGGCTGGGAAGCCTGGGTGGCTCAGTGGTTGAGTGTCTGCCTTTGACTCATGTCATGATCCCAGGGTTCTGGGATCGAGTCTTACATCGGGCTCCTTACAGGGAGCCTACTTCTCCTTCTGCCTGTGTCTCTGCCTCTCTCTATGCCTCTCATGAATAAATAAATAAAATCTTTAAAAAGAAAAAGAAAAGAAAGGCTATGATAAATATAAAATGTCTCTAATAGTTGCCTCTGCAGTTCAAATACATAAAGGGATGGATGAGTCAGGCTGGAAATATTAAGTTATTGGCACATTTTCTTTCTTAAGTTGTTTGCTTGGTACTATGAAAAACAAGCCAACAGGCCCCAAATGGCATCACTTATGCTAATCCCTATGTCACCAAACCAAGACTTAACGACAGTTTCAGCCTTTCCCAGAAATGGGATCTTAAACCAGTCTCTCAGGAACTACTCGATCGACACTAGTACAGGAATCTGCCTGATAGACCCCTAAAGGAAAGTGACCTTGCCACAACCAATCCACTTTTGCCGCTATGATTTCCCTGTTCTACTCTCTTTTGCCTATCATTTTGTACAGCCTCTGGGAGCTTCTATTTATCTACTAGATGGGCTCCTGACTTACAAATCGTTGAGTAAAGCCAATAAGATCTTTAAAATGTACTCAGTTGAATTTGCGCTTTTATTTATTTTTTTTAAAGATTTGTATTTATTTATTTATTCCTGAGAGACACAGAGACACAGGCAGAGGGAGAAGCAGGCTCCGTGCAGGGAGCCTAATGTGGGACTCAATCCCGGGACTCAAGGATCATGCCCTGGGCCCTAGGCAGACACTCAACTGCTGAGCCACCCAGGGGTCCCAAATTTGTGCTTCTAAACAGTCTATACATATTTTTAGAATTATTATTATTTAGGATGTACATACATACTACATAGATTCTTCTGCATATAGTCTATGTTACCAGAAAATCGCAACACAATGGGGTAAGTGCAACTGCAGAGGTGGATTTAAGGAGATAAAACAAAATTCAAAGAAGATTCAGAGAGGACATATGAAGGGGCAGGATTTTGAAGGATACATAGGAGTCTACCAAGCAGAAGCAGAGAAGGGCAGTTAATGTACAGGGTTCAAACACATAAAATAGCTTGCACTTTGGCGGAATTATAAGAAATTCAATATTTTTGGGGCCAGGTATGGAGGAAATATGAGCTATTGATTCTTGATAAATGCAGAAGGATTAAAATGACAAAAAGAGGGACATTGTTTCTATAAGTTTCTTCCTGATAAGTTTATTTCATGCCTAAAGCAGAATAAAGTGGTCTGAACCTTTCTTTTGAATAAAAACCACCAGCCCAGCCTCAGAGCTTAGAGTTCTAATCCTTGGCTAAACAAGCCGAGAGGAATGCATTGCCATCTGCATCCACTCATCCTTCTTCCCATTTGGCCTTGCAGAATTGTTCTTTTTCAAAGTTCAAGTTTTTTAATCCTTCTGTCAAGGCTTCACTAATTAAAGCCCAAACAACCTTAAAAGCAAATGAGCATTTGGGGCCACTGGGCACCCTTCCATGGCTCTGGATCCATTGTTTTTGTTTCTTAATACTCAAAAAGACGTCTTTGTTTAATTCTGAGCTTCCACAAGTGCCTTTTTCTCACTTTGAGTCTTTTCCCTCCCTTCTGCCTCTCATGTAGCTCACCACAATCAGTCCAACAAAACTCCACCTAAAAGCAGCACATCTATTTTGAGGTCACATGATGTGGTTTTCTGTAAATACTCGCCACAAATGCCAATCCATCAGCTCAATCGCCACTTGTAGTTGCTTCATGTGTGTAATTTCCAAGAAAGAAAAGGTAGATGTAAAGTGTGTCCTAAGTGCAAAGAGTAAAGTATTCCTAACAGGAGAAAACGGGATTTCTCTTGAGGTGCTGTATGGTAATATTTCAAGAAAGTCATAGTTTTGGGGTAAGCCTCTTTCCTCTCCCCTGTTTACCCTGTCATGCCTGGGAAACAAAACCAGAAGCACTCCAGAAAGAAGGAGGCTGTTTCTATACTTGGAAAGCTGATAGTTGGGTCATCAATAAAATATAAGCTTTGAACTTGCTTAATGGATTACTAGGAAAAAAAGAAGAGAGAGGAGAAGGAAGAGAAGGAGGAAGAGGAGAAGAAAAAGAAGAGGAAGAAGGGAAAGAAAAAAAAAGAGCACATTAACGACAACACAACCTCTCCTGAGATTGTCTGATCTGTTTAAGGGTTAAATGCATTGCATTTTGATCATGTCTGTCTCATTTTCCTCTGTGACAAGCCTCAACTGGTTTTTTGGGTGGTTTTGTGTGTGTGTGTGTGTGTGTGTTTTTAACCTTTGATGGATAGCATTTTCATTCAAAGATTTTTCCATCATGGTAAGTTAAATCGTTTCTTAAAAGTAATTGCAATGCCCCGTTCTTAGGAAATCAATAAGAAAAAGTGTCCATCATGTGGATCTTTGTCTCCTTAAGAACATAAGTAGCATGTGTTATACAAATTAACAAAGTTCAAAACAATGTAATAGGTTTGTCTCTCTTTTCCCCCATGATCAGATAAAATCAAAGCCTCCCTAATGAATACTCCACCATTTTCTCTTTTTAGATCTGGGTATTAGTTGTGTCTTTGAAAGCCATTGATAGGCTTCTGCATAACAAAATGGTCTCTTCCCCTCCCCATTCAGAAAATCCTCAAAACTAAGTTTGATGCGTGGCAGGTTTCTGTGGGGCTATTAGCTTCTTCCCACACTTGGGGAAGCAGCTACCACCACTTGGCTGTACTATCAGGACATACTAATCATGCATCAGCACAGGGGCAGTGGTGGAGGATAAAGTTAACGTCTAAAGGATGGTTTTAGTTACTTGCAGGCCCTATCTGAATCACGAAAATAAACAGGGTCCCCCAAAGATCAACGTAAACTGTGTCACCTTGTTTTAATGTTTCAATCAAAATGGTTCAAGACCCACCCCATAGGTCAGTGAACAACCAGCAACCAGCCACCCCCTCTCTGAGCCCCCCAAAGTCCCTGGGGATTCTCAGGGGGGTTACGCAACTCTTAGTCTTTTACTGATTCTCTCCTTTGAATCTTCATCTTCACACGTATCTCCTCTCCTGCAGTTGGGTTTGTCTTCAAGATAAGTGTCAAGGTTAACAGCCCAAGTGGGATCACTTGTAGGTGGAGGACTCTGGGCAACCTGCTCATGCACTCTTCCTCAGTTTCCCCATTTGTAATAAAGGGCTAATAGACCACCTCCTCTGAGGTTATTGTCTGCATTAAATGAGCAGAAAGCACTGGGAAGGGGACAGGCCCAGTTAGTTATCGCTTGGCCTGGTTCTCAACTGCTCAAAAGGAGACGGTCCTTTCCTCTCTGCTTCTCCAAAGCAGCCTCTGCAAGTACAAGTGTTTGACTCCTCTCAACAGTCATAGAGGTGAGCAATTACGATTCCCCACCAGTACTGCTCAGAGCAAGTTCACCGCCCATCTCCTTGGTCCTCCTCTCTCTCGCTGAGGGAGGTGGAGGTGGCTTGAGCTGCTCTTCTTCTGTGCCTTTCCTCACCCCTCCCCAACCTTCCTTCTTCTTGGCCCCCTCGCTTTCTCCACTGAGGTTCCTCCCCTGGGCCCTCCAAAGCCCCCACTACTTTGTAGAATGGTTCAGCATACTCTTGCCCACAGACATCTTCCAAGTCATCCCTCAGAAGCTTTAGCGTTTAGACCCTGAGAAAACTTTTCAAGTATTTTCCTAGATAAAGACCCTCCAAGAAAGGAAGTATGACACTCTCCTGGCAGCAGAAGCAGCTGTCAGTAGTTAGAATTTTTGAAGGCCATTTTCTCTCTTCATTAAACTAATAATAAGAATGGGTGAGGATGGTCAAAGATACAAACTTCCAGTTATAAGACAGGTAAGTTCCAAGGATGTAACGTACACAATGGTGACTAGAGTTAACAATACTTTATTGTATATTTGAAAGTTGCTAAGAAAGTAGATCTGAAAAGTTCTCCTTACAAGGAAAAAAAGTGTAACTATATGAGGCAATAAATGTTAACTAACTTAATCATGGTAATCATTTCACTCTCTATATATTTATCAAATTATTATACTGTATTGCTAAAATTATACAATATTATGTTCCAATTATATTTCAATACAACTGGAAAAAATAGTTAATGCTTATGATGTCTTTTGCAAGCATCCCAACTGCTTTCACATCTATTGTTATCATGGTCCAGTGAAATATTACTTAAACTTTCTGTGTCTCATTCTCCTCATCTGAAAAACAAAGAAAATTGTAGCAACTCTTCCATAGGCCATCATGAGAATTAAATGATGTAGTATATGTACAGCAACAGTGCCTGCTACTTAGTGAGTGCTCAATTAATCTAATCATCACCTTTCTATCCCCAGTCAACAAATAATGGCTTGGAAGCTGGGATCTGTGGGATCCCTTGCTCATGGTTACAGAGAAAAAAGGGGCAGGCCAAGACTGTATTCCAAGCTGCCTGCTTCAAAACTCATCTTCTGCTTCTCTTGAATCAAGGACTAGACTCAATAAAGGGGATTAAACCCACATGTGTAGTTTCTGAGTTGAGGGATCTGAATGAAGTAATCAACTAATTAAATTTAATGAACATTTACATAAAACTCTAGATAGAGGACTTCTCTTTAAAAAAAAAAAAAAATTGAAGTGGTTAGCCCCTATTTGAGGACGGAAACTTCCAGTGAGTTCTAAGTAACCGCTGCTTTTCTGGAATATGGATTCTCCACTTCTCTGTCACACTTGGCTTCTTTGTTTGTTTGTTTGTTGTTGTTTGTTTTCTTTTGCCAGCCTGCACCCTGCGATCTTTCTTTCTTTCTTTCTTTCTTTCTTTCTTTCTTTCTTTCTTTTTCTTTCTTTTCTTCTTTCTTCTTTCTTTCTTTCTCTTTCCTTTCTTTTCACCCTGTGACATTTCATTTGTGCCTCATGCCCTTACTGTGGGTGATCTAGGAGTATGCTCTATACTTACATGAGTGAAATAGAGCAATTAACATATCATCCCTTTGTATGATTCAGCAGAAACTTCAGGAGACCCTGTTGGACCGACTCTGTGGTGCCACAGTAACAAGATGCACAAAATTCCTTCCACACCAGAATCTTTAACAGCGTCCTCAGATTTGCCTAGTTCCTAGCCCTGGCCACTGTTAAGTAAACAGAATTGAAGGACCCTCCACAATTGCTCAGGTCATTTACTGTGAAAGCTCTATGGAGGTTCTGAAACTTCTCTAAACATGTCCCTGACACAGGTTTGGACACAGCTAAGGAGCCTGTGGTCATACTCGTGACAGGTCTGCTTAAGACATTTTCCAGAGTGCGTTTTCTTGACTCATTGCAGCAGGATGCTAACCAGCCTCCCCACCGCCAATTCCCACAGCTTCAATTCATCCTGGATTCAACTGACAGACTAATCTGCCTCGAACATCGATCTTATTACAACCATCACCTGCTCAAGTCTCGACTGAACCTCCCTATTGCTGCCTACATATCCCCCCTTTCAGCCTAGCATTCAAGGCCCTGGTCCATCACGCTGTCCCTGATGGAAATCTCCAGACTTATCTCAAATTTCTCTGCGACATGGCCCCTCTGCTCCAGATAAATCAGTCTGTCTGTACTTCAGGGCTTCCATTTGTGTTTCACCTGCCAGAGTCATCCCTGAATTTCCCCTCAATCGAATCATACCTTTTCATCTATGTCCCCCTTATCATGTGCATATTTAATAAAAATTATGTTCTTGAAATTAGCTCAATGTTCATGCTTTATCCATGAAAGCATATCCATGTTTATATAATTTTCGTGCTTTTTTGTAGACAGAAAAATTCTGTATTAATATGCACCACTCTCCTCACTCATAACAGACATTACTGGGCAACCATGGCCCTTTTTCTCACTGAGCTATTCATAGCTTCTGTATCTTTCTCTACATTAAGCTCCAGGTAATTACCACATGTCAGTCAGAGTTGGAAATAACATGCCATCCTTGTTCTAGATTAGAGCATCATTACAATTCTAGATGGTGGAAATGGAAAAGCTTAGAAAGAGGAGGGAGGCAAAGAAGAGGACCTTATTATTATTATTTTTTGCCCTGTATTTTCTCCCTGAAATTCAAGGTTCCCTGTGGGTGATGAATAGGTCATGGTCAAGAGAATCTTTGTCCTCAAGATTTGAGACTACTACTCATAAGTTTATCTCAAAGGCTTCAGACTCTCCTCACAGGAACCAAATGGCCACAAAAGGGGTTCAGTCCTTTCTTTATTTTGTTAGCTTAAAGTTCAATGAAAGACAGAAATATTTTCCTCCAGCAGAGAAAAGTTCTCTGCATCTCATTGGCTCTGATCATCTGTGACCTAATTCCTCTGTATAGGGTGAGAGTGGAGGGGGCATAGACATGAAATGCTATAATTAGTCAGGACTGAATCTCATGCTCCACCTTTAAAACTGGCATAATCATGCAAAGAAAAGTTGAGGGTGCTGGAAGTCTTGAAGGGTGCTAGGTATTAATTATCTAGAAAATTATGTGTCACATCTATCATATAGGTGATATCAGTCTAGGTTCTGGGGATATGGTAGTGGACAGAATGAAACTACATCATCCAGGAGCTTATTCTTTAGTTGGAAAATACAGAAAATAGACAAACATGTATATAATAAGCCAGGTAGAAATAATTGCTGAATAAAAATATAAAGAAGAATAGGCAATATAGTTAGGGCTACAGGGCAAAGGCAGTGGGATGTATGACCATTACATCTTATGTATAATGGTTGGAGGAGGCACCTCTGTTAAGGTGACACATGAAAATGAACTAAAATTGTTGAAGGAGCAAATTAGATAGAGACACCTGGGGGAAGATCATTCCACACAGAGGGAACAGCAAAGGCAGATATCCTGAGGCAAGAGAATGGTTAAAGTTTTGAGGACCAGCCAGGCCAATGTGGCTAGAACAGAGTGAGCAAGGAGGAAAGAGGTAGGTGGTGAGATCAGAGATTAAGTGGTGGGAAATAAGCAAGGAACAGATATTGGAAGGTCTTTAAGGCCATTATGAAGACTTTAGCTCTTACTATGAGGGGGATGGGAAGCCATTGGAGACTGTTGAGCAGATGGTAATACAACCTGGCCTATGTCCTAAAAGAATCATTTTCATTTTTCTGTGCTGCCAGGGTGGGGGTAGAAGGGACCGAGCAGAGTAGGGTGACCAGCTATGAGCCTATTATAATTTTTAGAAAGAAGATAGTGGTGACTTGTACCACGGTGGTGGGGACACAAATGACAAGAAGTGGTAACACATGGGAAGTATTTTGAAGGTAGGGCAGATGAGATGTGCTAACAGATGGGGTGTGGAGGTGTGGGAAGAGGATGCAGAGACAACTCCAAGGTTCTTGGCCTGAACAAAGGAAAGGATGGCATTGCCTTAGGGGAGACCAAGGAAAGAGCAGGGCTTAGGGTAGAGTGAATTTGAATATTTTCAGTGCTAAGAAGAGGTAGGAAGTCAATTATTGATATACGGTCTTGTGTTCAAGAGAGAGGTATGGGTTGAAGATTTGAGCTTAGGAATTGTCAGTATCAAGATGGAATTTAAAGTCATGAGAATAAATACGGAAACTAAAATGTTTTGTACAGATAGATGAGTGAAGATACCCCGGGTCTGAGCCTGAAATCTCTCCACAGCAGGAACTGAGGCAAAAAAATCTCCATTCACAGGTCCCTGAGTGCCAACAGCTCCCTTCCCAGGACTACTATTAGAATAATTCCTTTTCCTTTTTCCATTTTTTTTCCTCCTGATGTGACTTTTTGCTGAACTCCAATTTTCCTATTTGAATAAGATTTTTCTGTTTCACCTTAAACTTTGTGAATGTTTTCCAGGCTTAGCTCCCTAAATATTGACACACCAGGAAGGTCAGCCTGAATTGGGCAGCCAAAGCAAATGCTGAGATAGCCAAGAACGGAGCTCAGGTTGATCTTGGAAGGCAGGACCACCAGGCCTTGGCTCACAGGGCCAGGTGGACCAGCATGGAAGCAGAGAAGGCAACTGGCACTGGGTGGGTGACACCATAGCTTGGCCTACCACTCATAGGCACTTGGATGGGGCATGAGAAGGTCAGTTGGGTCAGGGCTGATGTATCCAGGAATCTAGATTAGCATCCTAGTGACCAATACCCAGGAAAATAAAGGGGTTCCTCCAAGCTCCATCAGCTGGTCTGAGTAATCTGGTGCCTAATCAGACCCTTTTGAAGGAGAGGTGGAGGGGGGTGGTGGATAAAAGAGCAGCACACCTGTTTTCACTTGAGTCCAATCCCAAAATAATTCTGTGGCTCCTACAAGATTTGAAACAAATTAAATTTGCAAGGGCAGAGAGGGCAGCTTTGAATGGTTGGCTCTGTCAAGAAATGTGGGTTTTTGCTCCAGGAAGTGGCTTAACTGAGAGATTGAGTCCCCTGGCTGTGGTGGCTGAGGTGGCTGTTAGTGCATGACCGTGACTCGGCGATTGTGTGGTGGGTGCTTTTGCTTTGTTATCTCTGGCATCAAGTTTTTGCTTTCTGGACTTTGATAATGTCAGGCAAAGGTTATAAGAGTATCAACATGAAAGATAGTTGTCAAGAGGGGGAGGCATACAACACTGTTTAGGGAACCTGTGTTTTAAGTAAAGACACATTTATACAGGGAAGCAGTGACAGCCATGATTCTGGCCAGCCTACCACTTGGAAGATGATTGTTCAACAAGACCCTTAGGATAACTGGTTTATCCTTTCTCTTAACAGATGAAGTGACGGGTTCCTGACAGAGTTACTGTTCTAGGCAAAGCTAAAATATATAAAGTAGGGCCTCCCGGCTGGAGCTCTACCTACACCCATCTTTCAAGGAGTCCCCAAGATAAATTATGGAAAGGATTAAGAGAGTCCCAGACCTCCACCTGCCTGAACAAGAACCTCTACCTGATTCAGGATGTTGGAAATGGCAGGAGTAGAACAGGAGGAAAGTCTACCCTCTGAACCAAAGGCCCAGGAGCTGAAATGACAAGAAAGAGGAGACCCTCCCTACCAGGCTCTGGGTAGTAACAGATGCCTCCTTCTCCACTGCTCACCCTTTGCCCACAAACGCTTCTTGAGCATCTCCCAGGTACCAAACTGGGGGCTGCAAAGGTGGAAACTGGTAAGTGAGCCTCTTTCCTATTTACAGGTCAGTCACTTTAATCTTTGTTATAGACACAGCCAGATGTGATCAGCGTGGCAACCCTGTCCTTGATCCATTGCCAAGTAGGGTTTTTGACAGAGAAATTGAGAAAAAATGAGGTCACTGCCATTTATGGTCATTAATACCTCCTCACAGCAGGTAGTTTTCCTGCCTGGGACCCAAGGCAGCTGATTAAGCACTCCTACTAGGGTCTGATCCTACCTGACTTTAGGGCCTGCCTTCACCCCCTTTACAGAAGAGAAGGTAGAAGACCTGACTGTAAGGCCACTTGGACTTTTGCATCGGGATCCTTACAGGTCAACATTTCCATCACGCCACAGCACAGAGACCTCTCTAATCAGGGTTTGTTGAGACCTTCTGTTGGATAAGGGATGGATTCTGTCCCTGTGTCAATTTTCCTTCTTACGGACGTTCTTGTGGCCTTTAATAGCACACCTCACACATACACAGGTATGTCTGTCATGCTCCTGAGCCTCTTGGGCAGGAGCTATCATTCATACATGACTCAGAGCAGCTTCGGGGGAGAGTCATAGGAATAAAGAAGCCAAGTTTCCTTTTCATGTGAACTCAGGAGACCCACCATACACATGTTTCAAATGGAGTTCGTTCCCCAGAGAAAGAGAGACCCTGGGAACAGATTGGAGTCTCTGTCAATGGGTCAAAATCCAAACTGTTGACTATCTTCTGAAACATCGAGGATTCTCCTTAAACACTGCTCAGTCTTAATCAGTCATCACATTGGCGACAGATTTTTGGTTGAGAAAATATAGGCCAGTTCTGGAAAACTAAAGCAAAGAGGCGCTTGAAGGCTGAGATGAGGTTTAGAAAGAGGACAGAAACCCATGCAGTGTAGATATGGGCAGAACTATTTAGCCAGCTATCCTAAGCACTGCTTCTGGAATAAACGTCCTCCACCTGCTCTCCTATCCTTGCATTTTTATACAAGAAGAGAGAGTTTGTTGGGGCCAGCTTGGATGATGTGACTATTGACTATTCCTTGAGTTGCAAGGTACCTACAATGGGAAAGGTGATCCTTCTGAGGATCCAGGTGGATCCCTCTTCACTCTTGGCCAGACAGCCAAAGACATCTACACCCAAGCTACAGTCGGCAAGCCCTGTTCCAACTACTTCCTTCTGTCCAGCTCCACTGCCTCTGCCGTGATGAGGTCTACCTCAACAGGGTTACTGTACGGAGTAAAATAGCATAAGGAATTTCTTAGCCTAATTTAGCCAGCATTTAGCTAAATGATATCATTGACTGCATTTGAACTTGAACGGGTTTTCTAAATGATTTCTACTTCCTCACCTCCAATCTGTCCTCATTATTACAGCCAAAATGAACTTTCTGAAATGCAAGTCTACTTATGGCATGCCCCTCCTCAAAAACCACTGATGGCTCCCACTGCCTACAGAATAGGCTCCAATTATTAGCCCAAATAAGTCTGCATATTCACTCTTTTATTTAGTTAGTATCTTATGTTTAATAACCAGGGCTCTGGGGGAAGATGGGCGAGATGTAGGTATACATATACATATATTAGCTTATGTAGAAAACTCTTTACACATAATAATAATAGGAGGAGGCTACTTGGCGGTGTGACTATCAGAAGGCCAGGACCATGTAGGGCCATCTTGGAGTCTGGAGACCACACAGTCTTCGATGAATCAAAATTCTCTCTGGTGTTCTTGTATTTAGGCCACTGGACGAGAAGGTGAGATCTTTCAAGTTGCTTCAGATTTGGCCTTTGGAAGTTTAAATTACTGGTATTACTGATTCCTAGAAACCTTGGTACTATAACATAAAAATGTTAGCTGCTGGAAGTTCAGATATGAAAAAAGCAGTTTTAGGAAGATGTAGCCAGGGCAGCCCCGGTGGCTCAGTGGTTTAGCACCGCCTTCAGCCCAAGGCCGGATCCTGGAGACCCAGGATCGAGTCCCACATCGGGCTCCCTGCATGGAGCCTGCTTCTCCCTCTGCCTGTGTCTCTGCCTTTCTCTCTCCCTCTCTGTGGGTCTGTCATGAGTAAATAAAAAAAAAAAAAAAAAAAAAGGAAGATGTAGCCAAAACTTTCTCCTTGGCCTCTAAAAACACACACAGTACCACAGTTCCTTTGCTGCCTATTGGATTTTCACAACAGAAACTTTCTGAGCTGAAGTGAAATTAGGCATTTCTGGGTAGACCCATGGTTTTCCTAATCTAAGACCTATGGTGCTGAAAGCAAGGCATATTCCACAAAGGTAAGTACAGCTGGGGGTGGGGGGGCAGCCTTCTCTTGGAAAAGTGGGCAAATGTGACATCATTTTCTTATGGGTATTTCCACCTGGTGAGAACCGGTGCCAATAACTTTGCCCACAGGCATGACAACAACTTGGAGACTATGCAGGGTCTCATTAAATTGGAAAAGGCCGGGGTTGGAATATTTTTTATCATTTCCCTGGCCTTCCTTTACTCATCAGATTGTCTATCTACTTGCTTCCCTTAACTCTGCATATAGCCAGGGACAATGTATGACTTAGATTAATTGACAACCGACAGGAATAGAGCAGCAATGTAGGCCCTGGAAAAGGGCCCCACCCCAAGCTATTCCTCAAAACCTGAGAACTGTGAATGCCAATGTCTGAGGGCAGAAGACATTGCCTGGGTGTCCCAGCACAGGCAGAAGCGTGAATTTGCCCTTCACCAGCCTTTTTTTCTATTCTGGACCTCAAGAGGTAGGAGGATGCCCATCCACATCTTTACTCAGTCTACTAATTCAAATGTAAATTCTTCCAGAAATCTTTACAGACACACCCAGAATTGATGTTTTACTAGCTATTTGGCCAACCCTTAGCCCAGTCAAGTTCACACATTAAATTAACCATCACAGAAGCTATTGTGCTAGTCCAGGCAAGGTCTTGGCAGTGGAAATCGGGCTCTGTTCAGAATCTTAAATTTGCCTCCCCAGCTGAACCTGGGATCCCTTCCTTCATAACATCTCCTTTATGTGGCTGCCCAGGCCTGCTTGAAGACTGCAGGTGACAAGGGACTCAGTACCTCCTGTCGGCTTGCTCTACCTTTGAATTTTACTTCTATTAAGATAATTATGGCTCAGGGCAGCTTCCATCTGTTGTTTTTCTCACTGAGTTGAGGAACACACGTAAATCCTCTTTCAATGGCGTCTTTTGCATGTTTCTCTGTTTTCTCAACGCAGCATTTGTGGTGTTCTCAGCATATGTCAGGCTTTGTGCTGTGTGGTAGAGTTGCAGAATGAATAAGCCCTTACCCTCAAAGAAAGTACTGCCTCTTGGGGGTGTAAGGAGTCAGGCTCATAAAGACATCTTTACTCTATACCTACCGGGACACTGATTAAGGGGTGACGCATTCACCCTGATTTCGGTTGGGCTTGGCAGGCAGGAGAAAACAACAGGAGATCACATTTACATGTTACTATATAAATGAGTTGAGTCTAGTTTTATGAACAGAAGGGAGAGAATGGAAAAGCTGGTAAAGAGAGGAAGGTGGCATAGGCAGAGGGAACAGCATGAGTGTGCGCAGGGAGGCGCGGAAGTCTGTCTGCGGGCCCCACCTCCACTCCTCCCAGCCACTCAGGCTATGACACTTAGAGTAGAGCAGTTAAGCATGTTCTCTGGAGTCAGGCTACTTAGGTTCACAGCCTGACCGTCTCGCATATTAACCTGTTCCATCTTAGGAAGATTATATAAACTTTCTGACTTGGCTTGCTTATCTATAAAAAGAGGATAGTAATAGTATCTACTTTACAAGACTGTTGTAAAAATTAAACAGATTCATCCATGTACAGAAATGAAAACAACGCCCGGCACAGTGCCCTGCTCCGTAAATGTCGTCCTCGGGTCTGGCATGCTTTGAACATGCATCAGTTATGAACAGCAGGCTATAGATTCTACAGGAATTTAAGAAACAGGTGCATCTGGAGGTGAGGGTTGTTGGATGCAGAAGGTGAAAGAAGGAGAAGAATGAAAATTCACCTTAGTGACCAACCCCACCCCAAAGGTCTATGACTTTGGTGCAATCTGGTGGTGGGCTAAGAGATCCGCTTGATGTAGAATACCAAGTCCATCGGTCCTGAGTTCCCAAGGAGCTTTTCCAAAGGTGCATTAGGACAGGCTTGGGAGCAAGTTGTTTCTATGATGGCAGTTGGAGTTCCTGGCACAGGGACTGTGGATTCCAGGAGAAACCACAGGGAGCTGGAGCCTCTAGGGTTGGCATGTCTTTGAAGTTAAAGCCTCTGGGCATCTGTGCACTTAGGCGGAGGCCAGAGGCCACTGGGCTGAGCAAGGTCAATGCTATCCCAAGCACGGGAACAGCATGCGCTTCTGACCCAGGGGCCAGCGTAAAGCTGTGGTTTTGATTACCTAGGCATGAACCTCAGGAATCAAGCAAGGGCAAAATGATTTTCATTGTGATATGGTAGGGTGAGCACTAAAATTGGAGCCAAAAGACCCTGGCAAGTGTGAGCAGAGCTCACACATTTAAACTCAGAGTCTGGATCTCCCTACTCATCTGTAAAGTAGACATAACCTAACCCTACTCCTAATACACTGTCTAACCCAGAGAGTGACTATGGGGATCAAATAAGATAATGCGAATGAATGTCCTAATAAAAAAGAAAGAAAAGGGGAGAAATGCAGTTTCTGAATGTGCTCTCCAGCTCCTCACCTCTACCTGAAATACCTTTGTGCTATATTATCACCTCTTCACCCCTACACACTTTCCTGTTCTATTGTCCTTTCTTCCGTCTTTTCTTTCTTCCCTCTTTTCCTGCAGTCTTTAGGATCTCAGCTTAATTGTCACATTCCTCAGAGAAGACTTCCCTGTCCCTAAAATTGAACTGAGGGCTCTTTCTTGATTCTTTCACATAAAGCCCCCTATAGTTTCATTAGCATAATACTTTTGATACTCTATTGGAATTGTCTTTTTAAATGACTGTCTCAATGACAAGGCTATATTTTTTCAAGGGTGAGGCCATATCATAATCCCTGTAGTAATCCCAACACTAGGACAGTTTGGGGTGCATATCTGAATGAATGAATGAATGAATGAATGAATGAATGGAGTTGTTATGCAGACACAAATGATTTGTCATAATACTGTTCAACTGATATTTGGAGTGTGACTACTTTGTTCTAGAGTCTGTAATTCAGGGCCTGGGAATAGAAAGATGAGTAGATAAGAATATCCCTTCCCCCTTTCCAGGAAATACTGTTGTATAAGTGGACAGTCACCACACTGCGCAACTCAGTAGGCCCTAGACAAGTACAGACTGGAAGCTGTGAGCCTTAGGAATGCATTGTGAGATGCATCTTATGTAAAGATATGACTTATTGGCTCTACCTCATGTGTGTGATACCAAAAGGAGCCCTGTTTCTTTCTGTTGGCTGGTAGGATTGGGCTCTGCTTACAGGACAAGCCAGAGTTGAGAGCCATCGGTGGTGGGCAAATGAGAAGGAGGCTGACATTACAAGAATATTTCTAATGAAATCAAACTCCCTATTGCTTGGGGGAAAAAATGTCATAAAGTAATTTCAAGCAGCTGAGATAATGGTAGGTATGTCAGGATGAACATGCCTCTTGTCCAGTCCTTCCCACCATCCCTCTATCATTAAAGATTTTTCTTTCCTGCTCCTCTTCCTAAAATTGACTCCAGGAAAATTGATGGTATGGCTCTATTTTGGAAAGAATGTCAAAGTTCCAGCATCCTCCCATAGATTGTTTTCAATCATGAAAATCTTCTAGATAAATCTTGATTTCTCAATGACTTTAGTGAGGTTCTTCACCCAATTTTTTCCATAGAGATGAAATGAGCAGGCTCTGCTTTAGGATCCAGGGAACTTTTTCTCTAAACCAAACTATATTTAGCCTTGTGACCTCTGACAAGTCACTTAATCTCCCAAGAAGATTCTTCATATTTAAGCAAGGTCTTTGATTCTAGTTGTGGTTTCAATCAGACCCAAGTGTAAGGCCTAGAGTCATCTTTGAGGTCTCTTTTCCTAATCATTGCCTTTCCCCTTTCACAGACACCCCATAATAATCTTGTTAATTTTTCCTTTACAATATCTTCTCCGATCATCACTTTCTTCCTATGTCCAAGTTTAGTTTAAGATCTTATCTAGTATCAATCCATCATTTTGAGGGTCCTCTTAGTAGGTCCTCAGTTAAGGGAGAGAAATAAAAAGCCTGCATCCAGAGTGACATGTAAAGAGTTGTCCTTGAAGAAGCAGAGGTATGTAGGACTGATTGGAGAACAAAGTATCTGCTGTTGGTGAAATTGGCAAAAATCACAATTTCCAAATCTCATGAGAGCCCAAATTCACACAAAGTCTTAGTCCAACCTTAGCCTTCAGGTCCAATGGGGTAGTATATTGAAAGAGAAAAAAAGAAAGAAAGAAAGAAAGAAAGAAAGAAAGAAAGAAAGAAAGAAAGAAAGAAAGAAGAAAGAAAGAAAGAAGAAAGAAAAGAAAGAAAGAAAGAAGAAAGAAGAAAGAAAGAAAGAAAGAAAGAAAGAAAGAAAGAAAGAAAGAAAGAAAGAAAGAAAGAAAATGAAGAGAAAAGAGAAAAGGAAAGAACAAAGCCAGAGACAAAACTAACAAGTGTTGTGGGTTCAGACTTTCACTCTTCTTGATTCAATAAGACCTCACACCCGCCTAGGGATGTGGATTATTATCTTCTTTATGCACTTGGCCCATGGCCACAGATCTCTTGACTAACAGGCAAGATTTGAATTCAGGTTTTTAAATTCAAGGGTTTTTGTGATGGGTAGGTGAGCCGTGTGACACATACCAGAAACTCCTCTTTCTCTACATTCTGGCGCTATGGGATTTTTTTTTCCAGCCTGTCTTCAGGAGGGTATCAAACCTCTGTTGGTTCAAGCTGACATAGTGCCATCTTTCTCTTCTTCCTCTTTGAAAAGCTAGGTTTGTGATCCTGGCACGGGTGGAAAGGTTGTATATTTCTGAGTCATAGTCAATCAGGTGTTCATCCTACTTGCTTTTGTTTTCCATCAGACCTCTTGCTTCTGATAATACCGAATTTAACCTTATGCCCATTTGTGCTTCATTCTCTTGGGCCAGATAGGTACATCTGATGAGTTCTATCTGCATTCTCAGATTGGAGCTAAATAAGGCATTGAAATATGGCCACATACATAAGAGCACCTGCATTTAGACATCTTCCCATTTTCAAATGCTAGCCTAAAGTCTTGGCTTTTATCTATATTTAAAACTGACATTGTTAAATGCATAAGCACATCTGAATTATTTATATTTAGGTTTATACAGTCTCCAGCTGCAACCGTATATTTCAATATCTTTAAATTCTGCGTTGCCATCTGGACCAGATTGCTGCTAAATCAAATCAGATAAACGTTACCTTTCCACTACCTCTGATTTATATCAACCATTCATTTCCAAAAGCACAGCCCTGTTAAATCCAATCTACTTTCAAAAAGCTTATAAAATTAGCTCGGGTTTGAGGGTTTGATATTTGTTCTCTGAAGCTTCAGCTTTGAAAAGGCCATTTGGATAGATAGAAAAGCAGCGTGGAACCAGCAGAGCTAGGGGCACTAGATTTCATTGATTATTGGGCAAATCTTTTGAGCCTGACTTCATCCAATTACTCAAGACTTTTCTCTAATCAAGTTATTGTGAGCCAGTTTATACACCACAGAAATAGAATATGCAGGTTTTAAAGTGTTAGGCTGTTCCCTATAATTTAATCTGGCATCTCTCTGAGATGGAGCAGAGTTTTAGCCAAATATTTAAAAGGCGGATAGAGAGATAGAACTTTTAGAATTGTATTTCTGTAATCTACTTTATACTGACGCTTCTTTTCCTGGAGAAAAAAAGGTGGAGTTAGATACCAAACAAATCAGCGTCAATCATCTTCTGTTTCCACCTTTCCAAATTAGAGTCCAGATCTGAGATCCTCATGTATTGATGAAAATAATAATGGCCTATGTATAAGTTTGTCAATAAACAGACTCAATCTATGCCTCAAATAAAACATCAGAGTGTTTTATATAGAAAGAGAGATAGAGAGAAAGGAGAGGGAGGAAGATGAAGGGGAAGGAAGATGAGGGAAAGCACAAAATATACTGAAACATCAAAGTGATAGGGGACCCGTGGGTGGCTCAGCCAGTTAAGCAGGTAACCAACTCTTGATTTTAGCTCAGATCAGGATCTCAGGGTCCTGGGATTGGGCTCCAGGCTCAGTGGGGAGTCTGCTGGAGATTCTCTCTCCCTTCTCCCTCTGCCCCTTGCTTCACGCCCACCCCCCAAATAATACACCTTTAAAAAAAACATATTAAGGTGATAGGAGCCTGGATGACAAGCACACATTACATTTATTTATATACAGTCACCAACAGACATAATCTTTCTCTTTCTCAACCCATATAATTCCAAATCTGAACTCATTTAGCAAGTCTAACGATTGGAACATGAAATATTTTCCAAATGGCTCCACTGAATGGATCTGCAGTCCATCAGCATACAGTTGGAATGATGTCATAAATGGTTACATATTAATCCTTCCTGTATTTTCTAAATGGGAATGGGAGGGGGAAAGCTGGGAGAAAGTGGCTTGCACATGATATTCTAAGCCTGAATAACTGAATACAAATCCTAAATGTAGGAAAGGAAAACCTATATTTTCTCAGTATGACTTAATGCTAATTTTTCTTGCACACACACAAAAAAGGAATAGGCCACTCTTTAATGTTAATTACCATTTATTGTAAATGTGCCATATGAAGGAAGCCATAAGTCATTATTATTGACCTATTATGATTCATTCTGCATTCCCCCGAATTAAATAAAAATGTGCACTTTAGGATAATACACTTTCAGTTCAAGTGTTCTTTTACTGGACTCGTGCCTGCTAGATTTTCCAATCACACAGCTTTGGGGGCAAACACTTGACTTGCAGAGCAGATTCTTCATCACAGTCACCAGTTGTCCTTCATTTCTGTCCCAAGAGCAGAGGATGTTTTTTAATCTCTGATTTAATGGTCTCTCATTGCGATCTGTGAAATCAAAACTTTCATGTAGACTCGAAGGAAGACTGAGTCCCTCAGTATGTTAGTTTTGTGTGTAGTGCAGAAAGGAGGAGAAAAAGCCAAGGACATTCACTTAACTCAATGGAAGGTGGATATACTCAGAGAATTTGGGAGAAACTTATTCTTGGGGAACAAATTAAAAATCACACTTCTGAGATGAAAGAAAAAGTAAAAACCCATCCTAAGCATCTTAAGAAAATCATAAACCTTACTCCAGGAGAGAAAAATATAATTGTAATGTAAGGAAGCAGAGAGAGGGACTCAGTTAAAGAAAAGGTGATTAAAAATATTCAAGAGTAGCAGTTATCTGTGAATGAGGGTAACATAGGTAGGGGGCTTTATTTTTTGTTTTCTTAACCGTATTATCTTATATATCTGCAGCTAATATGTATTTCCGGTATAATAGATCATATATATTTTCAAGGTAGTTTTATTTTTCTGAAAAAAGCATGTCCTGGTGACTCAATTCAACGTGCTAGTTTCTTAGGAATTTCTGATGATATAGAAGTTCCCAAGCAGAAATCCAATTTCTACTCATTTGAAGAAGTGATTGACAACATGAACTTGTAACTGAGATGACATTTCTGCGATGTGCTCCAAATGTACAGGGAAGTGATATCAATGCTGTCATCTGTCCAAAGCTGCAAATTTCTTGTTCCAAGGCCAGGATGAGAAGTGCAAAATATTTAAATGGTAAATGAAAGAATAGCAAAACCAACGAGCAGCACATAGAAAGAACATAAGTTTACAGGGCTTGATGGTGAACTATCCTTGGGAAAAAAAGAGAGCAGAGAGGCTGCAGACAACATTCCAGAAGCATAAGTATTATTTGTAAACAAAGAGGTAGACCTCAGGCCCTGTCTAAGGAAAATTGACAGTAGATCGCGACTCCCAAGAACTAATACCAAATATTGCCAAGGAGGATGAAATGTTTCTAGAAGAGTGAAACAGAGGGTAAATAAAGGGCAAGACAGAAAAATTATTATAAGTATAAAAGTGTGCATGTGCCAATTAGTAATAAATATTGTAGGAATAAAAATAGCCTTCGGCATGAAGAAGGAAGGTTACTTGTTAATTAAGGAAATTGAGAGGCTTATTGGACATGTAAAATATCGGGAAGGAAGATAATGAAAGCGTAATTGCAGATAAAAATTATAAGAGTGTCAAAAATGACTGAGGAGCGCTGAAGTTGCAAATGAAATGGAAATATCAAAGCCATGCAGATAACAGACCACTCGTGCCTTAATTGCTGTAGGTGAAAAGCAGAAGGAGGAAATAATGACAGCTGAGTGCAGAAAGAAAGTGGGGTTCATACCAGTCTTTGAGAGGCAGTGGCAAGAGGGCGGATCTTAAAGGGACAACCCTGGACACCATGAAAAACTATTTATTCAGGGGCATTTGTCCTCAAGAAAGTCAATTTTTAAAAACTGGGACAGTCTGGATATGGTCTTTTTTTTCCCTCTCTCTTTCCGAGACAATATTAGGTTGAACCATATGAAATTACTGATATTTAACCCTTATGGAATTGGTCATTTCACATGGTTCATTTAATAGAATAGTAAGGGTAACCACTGTGGAGGACTTCTTGGATCCTTTCAAAACATGATATTGAAATTAAAGAAAAATAAATCATGCATAGCCTGGAGCTAAATTTCTTTTTAGCATGTATTCACTTCTCTGAACATGGATGTATGTAGACTGTGAGCTCCTGAGGGGAGACTCCCTATTGCAAGTCCCAGGTGCACAGACACACACACACACAAATGTCTGTCACCAAGTGATAATTATGAATAAGACCCCTCCATGAAGTTTTGCGGAATTATGAGGTGAACTATTTCTTTAAATGAAAACAAAATGTGAGCTTTTGGAGTGGAACCTGCATTGTGTCCTAATGCACCTTTCTGGATAGTAATGGTGAACAATGTTAACAGCCGTTCCATGACCTTCTTTCTATATTGGATGTTCCTTAGCAATAAAGAAAATAAATCACCAATGCTAAACATTAAATGGGTCTAATTCTGCATGATGGATATTAACAAATATTTACATTAAGGGGAACATTTCAACATCCCTCAAGAGATTATTCTGGAGACTAACAAGACAAGACAGTTATTTTCAGCAACAGCCAAATAATTGGTATTTGATAGAGTTGTCTGATTCACTGATAATTAAAATTATAAATGGGTCTTGTTTGGCCTGAGTGATTATGTTCATGCTCTGGTGGATCTGCCCTTTAAGTACTGGGGCATGTAATTAGACCCCTCTTTGACCTTTGAATATCATGGTGACCACATCTAGGCTGTGACATCCATGGCCTAGATAAGTGCATAGAACCAGATGGTGTTTTCAGACAGAATTAACACAGGCTCCTATTACCATTCCTTGGCTTGCCATATACTACAGAGAAAATGACGGGTAAGTCACATCTCGAATGCGAAGCTACTATAACCCAGAACTTTATATTCTCTGAACAAGTTATTGGTACATAAGTGATTCAAAATGCATTTCTATAATTTCCCTTTTTACCTTAAATTATTTTCTACTATGTTCTATATAATAAATTCTTGTATTAGGATACTGTGACGTGTATATGTGTATGTGTGTGTGTGTTTAGTGTGTTTAGTACGTGACTTTCTGGATTCTTCTAGACTATTCCCAATAACCAACTTGTATTTATGCTGTCCTCCACTCAAGTTGGAGTCCCTGTATGTATCTAGATTGAGAATTGTGGTACTGTAGAACCTAATACTTGGTTACAAGAGTGGATCTATTCCAACCCTTCCATTGTACAAATGAAATCAAAGTACAGAGAGTTTAGAGGTTAAACGACGTGCCAAAGAACACCTCACCAATGAGGAGGCTCAGGACTTGAATGCAAGACTCTTGGTTCTACTTTCTAGATTCTTCTCTTTCCAACTATGACCACATAAAATTACATTTGAAAAAAAGAAAAAGGTTGGAGATTGCTACAACCTATCAAACTATACAAGCATCTAGGATATCATATGGGAAAAAGGTTACCAAAGTCCCAGTTTACCTAAATCTGTAGAGCTTATGCTCTACCCAGTAAGCAGCCTCCAGGCCTGAAATAAGCAGATGGGAGACTTGTTGCCCATCAGCTTTTTTCTGCTAGTTTTCACTAATTGTACATGTATTTTGATTTGCAGCCCCTGCTTAAGAGAGACATTGTATTTCCCACATTTCATTTGTAGAACTCTTATTTATTATTTATTTTTTAATTTTTTTTAGGATTTTATTTATTTATTCATGAGAGACACAGAGAGAGGCAGAGACACAGACAGAGGGAGAAGCAAGCTCCCCGCGGGAAGCCCGATAGGGGACTCAATCCCTGGACCCTGGGATCACGCCCTGAGCTGAAGGCAGACACTCGACCCCTGAGCCACCCAGGGGTCCCTGTAGAATTCTTTTTTAAAGATTAGGTTTCTTTATTTATGTTAAAGAGAGAGTGTGTGCTCACACAAGTGGAAGGAGGGCCAGAGGAAGAGGGAGAGAGAATCTTCAGCAAGCTCCGTGCTCAGCATGGGGCCTGACTCAGGGCTCAATCTCACTCTGAGATTAAGACCTACACAGAAATCAAGAGGCAGTCACTCAACTGACTGAGCCACCCACGAACCCCTCATTTGTAGAATTCTTTTTTTTAAGATTTTATTTATTAATTTATTTCAGAGAGAGACTGAGAGAGCACAAGCAGGGGGTAGAGGCAGAGGGAGATGCAGAGACTCCCATTGAGCAAGAACCTGATGCTGGATTCGATCCCAGAACCCCCACTCATGACCTGAGCCAAAAACAGACACTTAACTGACTAAGCCATCCAGGCACCCTCATTTGTAGAATTTTTATAACCAAACAGTGTCAAGCATTTATTATAAACAAAAATTATTTTAACAAGATTTTTTAAATTTATTCATGAGAGATACAGAGAGAGAGGCAGAGACACAGACAGAGGGAGAAGCAGGCTCCTCACAAGAAGCCCGATGCAGGACTCGATCCCAGGATCCTGGGATCATGCCCTGAGCCAAAGGCAGATGCTCATCCACTGAGCCACCCAGGTGTCCCAAAATGATTTTTATACTGCATAGAATTTGAAACTTGGGTAACTTTCTTTATTGCTAGATCTGTTACTACCACCCATTGTCCTTGGAAACATCCCTGAATAGATTTTAAATAATTAGACTGTAAATGAACTCAGCTGATCAACAGCCAGCCATGTCCTGATCACCATGGGCCACACACAGAAATTCTTGTTTTCACCAGATATCCAAGTGCAGGAACCAAACTGAAGTATTCACTGCTGTGACACTTTAGGAGCAATATACATCAACCAGGAGAGTGAGCTACTTGGGGTTTACAATGAGAATTAACAAGGTGTTGTACCCGTTGGAAAAGTAGCTAAGGGGACAGAATAAGACAAGGGCAGTAGATCAATTAGATGATGTAAAATGACCTAAATGGGCAATTCTGGAGAAAAGGATTCAATCTGCCTCCCACGTAACATTTGCCAACGGCCTTGCTAGTTCCAGCACCGCCTCTGTGTGAATGACCAAACTCTGCTGATTAATGCAATTTGTTTCCTTGACATTATAACAGCTAAATTATGATGCTGATGAAATTATAGTAGATCAGTATTTGAGGCATTAATTAAAATCTTGATGAGGGTGAGCTTTCTGTCACAGAAACAATCCAAAATGAAAATCATATTTTAAAAACTATGATAATGGAGTTACCAAGAGCAAATCTCAAATAATGATTGAGATTATTTCAAGATGATTTAATCTGAATGGCAAAAATTAAGTTATTTGAGTGGGCCTTTTATTTCTTTTTGTTTCAGGTCAAGTAATACTAAAAATATTAATTGATGACCCCCCCAGAAAAGCTCAACAAAAAGAAGATAACTGAAATAACAGCTATCATTTATGACATATTTAATTACAGCCAGGCACTGTGCTAGCCTCTTTACATGCACTAATTCGTCTACTTGTCACAAATTTTTCTTTTTTTTTTTTTTAATTTACAAAATTTTCTAAGATAGGTACCTTGTTCCTTATCTCATATTACAGCTGAGGACACAGAGACAAAGAAAGGTGCAGCAACTTACCCAAGGTTACGCAAATAACAGCTGGCAGGTATGGGATTGCAATCCAGACTCATCACACTCTAGGCCAGCCCTGTCCAATAGAACAGTCTGCAGTGACATTTCTCCACGCAGCGTTATCTAATAGGGTGGCTACTAGCCACATGGAGCTCCTGAGCACTTGAAATGTAACTAGTGCCACATTCATTATTCATTTTATTTTATTTAAATTAGTTTACATTTAAATTGTCACCAATGGATAGTTGCTACCATATTGGATGGCATACAGCCCCGGGAGCTGCGTGCTTGACTTTTGTGCTTTGCTGCGAAGCTTCCACTACTCTCCTACAGCATTTTACCTTTGCAGAATGCGAAGAAGGGTCAGCCTTTTCAGAATGGGAGCAGTTCACACACACATTCTCTCTCTGTTCTGCTTCTTTGGAGAATCCTAATACATAGCCTCTTCGTGAAATTTTAATACCACAGGTAAATGATATATCTTTTTGTACACTATTTATACCTGTGCTTTTTCCCAAAAACAAGTAAGATCTCTCTCCCCTGGAATCCATTCTAATTTTTACCTCCTTGTAGACAGTATCAGCTCCAGAAAGAATGCATGCTCTAGAGCTGAGCTGTCCAATGCAATGAGAGCCAGTGGCCACATGTGTCTATTGAGAGCTTGAAATGTGACTAGTTTGGATTGAAATACTATATAAGTTTAGAATACACACTGGATTTTGAAGACTTAGCATGAAAAGAATGCAATATTTTTTATATTAACTTCATGTTGAAATGATAGTATTTTATATGTGTCAGGTGAAATAAAATTTGGTGCTAAAATTAATTTCATCTCTTGTTACTTTTCTACTGGACAGCACTGCTTTCAAGTAAGCTCCTATATTTAGCACTTTGAGATACATAAGCCTTCTACTCATTGGGTAATAGTTGGCGATCATTTCTAATGGTTCTTATATGGGTCTGAGTTACTTTTTCCTACAGAATTTATTTGTTGGCTTTCTAAATGTCTATACCATCATAATGTAACAAAGAGAATTAGAGTATCATGTCCCTCTCAATGAAATGTATAATTTCTACTTAGATGATTGACTCAACTCTCAGCAAATAAACTTCCCTAATATTTTTTTTAATCTCACAAATAAAAAAATAGTGGAAAGTATCAGTGAACCAAACCTAGACAATTACTTAAGTACTTGCATTATCTCTCCTTCTAAAAAAAGAAAAATGAATTTTAAGTTTTCTGCAAAATAGGTGTCTAATATCATTTCAGATCAACCTCATTTTGAGTTTTTAAATTGTTGTTATATTTTTTGTGTATTCCTTCCAGTTTCTCAGTTTTTCATGTTTACCAACAACTTGAGTATATGGAACAGAAAGAGAAGAGTGAACCCTTTGTATACCATCTATAACATCCCACCAATCAGACAGAGTTGGGTGTGGATTCATATATGAAGATTTATAAGTTTCTATAATTCTCCTAGTTTCCTTATGTGCAAAATGCAAGTTTTAACTCTTGTCTGCAAATGGCCATTGTAGCAATTAAACAAACTGTTTAAGCGAATGCTAACATATAACACTTTCTAAATGTTCCTCATATTATCATGACCATTATTTCTTTCCCATCTTAGTCTTAGGCCACTTTAAAGGAGAAAAGCATCATCATTAACACCCTGCAGAACATTACAGAGCAAATTAATCATTTGGGAAATGGATAGGGGGTGATAGTAAGATATGGAAAATTGTCCCTTTCTATATAATTCAAAACTCCTTTCATTCACACAAACACTATGTACCCTTATACTAGTTCTCCGTGGCTGGGTAGCATATCACCACACACTTAGCAGCTCAAATAGCACGTATATCTTCTGTAGGTCAGAAGTCCAGCATAGCATGGCTGAGCTCCTCTGCTTAGTCTAACAGGTTGAAATCAACGTACAGCCCGGAATGGACTGTTAAATGGAGGCTCTGGAGAAAAATCCACTTCCAAGCTTATTCAGATTATTTGCTGAATTCTGTTGCCTGAAGTTATAAGATAGGCCTTCTCTATCTTCAAGTCAGCAAGGCCATATCAACTCTTTCTGGTGCATTAAATCTCTGACGTCCCTGTCTTTGAACTCTAGGCTAAGATTTAAAGAGCTCATGTGATTAAATCAGACCACCTAGAAAATTTCCCTCTCTTAATGTCAACTGATCTGAGACCTTAATTACATGTACAAAAACCTTTCTCAGCAACACTTAGGTTAGCGTTTGATTGAGTAACATTTGTATGTACCAGAGGTCGAGAATTTTGATGACCGTCTTAGAATTCTGGCTACCACACTCAATGTGCTCTCATTTAATTAATTAACATAATTTGGATATGAAAACGATGGCCTGTTAATTTTCAGTTTCTCTTGAGACCAGGGATACTTCTAAAACAGCACCTGCATTTCTCAGAGATGTTTAGAGGTATCTGCCTACCTCATACCCAATGCTCTAAAAGAGGTTGGGTGATTATTCTCATGTAGACTGCTTCTCAGCCTAAAGCCCCAGTGGTTAGGAAATACAAATTATCTGATATGAATTTGTTTTCCTACTGGAGTGTTAGAAATATTATTTCTCTCAAAAATAAAGTTAAAAAATAAAGTTTATTATAATATTTTCCCTTACATAAACATAAAACGTATCTAAAACATGTGGATAGGCCGACTGAAGAAAGAAAAATAATCTATAGTCCCATTACACAAATCTAGTCCTTTAAATATTTTGGTGTATTTTCTTCCAATCTTTTTTCCATACATTAAAATTGTTTTTTGTAGTTACCCTCATACTAAATATTCACTTCTGTTCTCTGCTTTTCCCACTTCACATTTTTTTCCAACTTAACATTAAGGCATTAGGCAACTCCTTATGTTATTGTTCTTTCATAACCTTTTAATTACTAATAATATCCCCTATGTGGACTCAACTATAATTTACATACCCTTTCACCTACTATGGATGTTTATTTCCAATTTTCCAATACCATAAGGCTGTTTCAGTAATGAGCTTTTTGCGTGATAATTCTTCTGCATTATTTTCCTGACAATCATTTACAGAAATGAAACTTCTCAGACAAAGCTGAGGATTTCATTTTAATCTGAACTTGGTATACTTTCTGGGATATTGCTAAAAGAATTTCCCTTTGGTCTTCTTTTAAAAGTCACTTCATTCTCCATCATTGCAATCGAATTGGGGGTAAGATATCGATTATTTACAACCATTGACTACTTATCGACTCTCTTTGCACCCAGCAAAATAAGGTTTAGAGCTCTCATGGGAGTTGTAAGGGAAGGAGGAATGAGACACAGACTCCATCATTGATGTTTGAAAAGATATTTCAAGGACAATGAATCCTTCAGTTGTCAACCACAATAAAAGGAAGCCAGCTTTAAGCAAGAATACCTCACATATTCAACACCATGGTGCCTTTCTGAGTGACCTTATCCCTCACATGCTCTGGTACCTAGAGAGTTATGCGGGCCATGAAATATGATAGCTCAATATCACTTTTGTGTAACAGCAGCTTACAAACATTTTTATGTCATAAGCTGACTGTGAAGAGATCATTTCAGATCACCTACATCAAAGAGAGGTTCCCTTTGTTTTAGCTGTGCCTTGGCAGGCAAAGGTCATGAACTTTGTCTATGTTTGCTTTTGTTTTGTTTTTTAATTTGGGCTCTGCATAGTACTGTCAAAACAAAAGACATGCTGCAGCTGTTCTTCTGAGAGATTTATGTTCATGCTGTCTCTTCCCTCCATCTACTTCATGGATGGGAAACGGGCCCAAGTGGGAGATGTTACCCAACACAATATAGTGGAAATAGCATGTCCTATGGAAATCTCTAGACAGGGCTTCAAGTGCCTATTCTTCTACAAATTGGCTAGAGGACCAGGGGCAAGTAATTTATTTAATTTTTATGAGACTTTGCCTTCTATCTACATAATGAAGATGGTGGTGCTTACCACACAGTTTATTACTATATGGAGATAATGTTTGCAACAAAACTGTCCAAGACTTTACCATTCCTAAATGAAGATGCTTCTTAGTCCTTACTTGAAAACTTCCATCCCAATACACTCAACCTCTACCCCCAACCCCAACCAACCATCTCTGAAGTGTATCTGTGACTTCTAGGTGCATCTTCTATCTGCATAAGAACAAATTGGTCCATGGACTTCTACTTTTGCCTTCTGGGTCTTTTATTAATTTATTCAACAAATATTTACTAAGATCTTACCAGGGGCCAGGTACTGAGAATCAATGAACAAGCAATGTTCTTGTTCAGGGAATGCCTGAGCAGAATGTCTATGGTCTGTGGCTGGAGGGAATTGGCAGCACTTTGAGAGGTGAACATCTATTATCTCTACTCTGATTTCCTGCTTGTCCCCCATCTCCCTCAAATCTGTTTAGCTACATCACCTAGTTCCCAAACCACAAAGTCTCCCAGTCTTTCCTGAAACCACAGTCCTTAGGTTCTTGCACTACCCCTTCTATTCCAAAATGTTCAGAACATTTATTTGGATCTATTCTTTCTTCTACCTCTTGGCCCTGAGACTTATTTCATCCTTCAAAAATAATTCCTTCCTCCTAGTTCAAAATAAAATCTCTCCAACTTATCGATTCATGTAGCTGGACACTTTGATGTGGGGAGCATTGTGTCCACTACCTGGGCATTCCCCAAGAGCTAGTATAGCCCCTGGGTAAGATCCTCAGAAAAGAACAAGAGTACCTGGGTTTGGCTTCCCTACTTGCTGGCTTTGTGACCCTGGGCCAACTACATAACCAGCCTCTGCTTCAGTGTCCTTATATGTAAAAGGGACTAGAATAAAAGTTCTACCCCATGAGTTCCTGGTGTGAATAAAACAAGGTAATACAGACAAAGTGCTTCCAACCATGCCTGCCAAATATTAAACATTAGCAAGCTTCTTTACATGAAGGTAAAAGGCTTTCAAGAGTGACTCCATCACAAGGTTTCAACAGAGATTCTACCTGATTTTTAAAAAACCAAAGCCAAAAGATAACAGGATTTTGATAGTTGATGTCTAGGTAGGGGGAGATCCTGTGTGAAGCAAATTTCTATGGTGACCAGGCCTCTTTAGGGTAAGAGAACTTCTCAGGTCTTAACAATTTACACCCGTTGAAAATAAGAAAACCTGCCTCCAGGTAAACTGCAAACACATTTTTGTTGGGGGGGGGATGGGGAGTGGCGGGGGGGCGGGGGCAACTGGAAGAATTTCTCTTAAGGAATGCTATTTAATTTACTCCCAGTTCAAAGCCCCATGGAAAAGGACAAAAGGCAGAGGAATCTTCTGGGGAAGTCAGCTATATTATAATAAGTCAGGGACTTAATCCCTGTCTTTAATGAAGCTCGTTTGCTCATTGTCCAGGGAAGCTAGCAGCCCTTTGCTTAGCAATTTAATTGCTTTTCTCTTCACCGTGGAAAGCCAGCTTTGCAGGTACAGATACAGGACTTTCATCAGGCCTTAAACGATGTTCAGGAAGGATCTTAATGCCTCACCTGAGTGGACTGGTCATCTCTTAGAGTTCCTTGTATAGAGAAACCAGCCCCTGGAGACCACTCCACTTGGGTCCCTTCAGTAACCAGACTCCCCTGAAGCTGTTTTCAAACTGTAAAACCCGTAAAGTGAAATTTATTGCACTTCGCTATATTTTACTAGAGTTAGAGGGTTCAGATAAAATTTACTGGATGGATGTAAAACTCTGTCGATAGGAAAATGAACGCTTTCACAGGCACTTTCGTGGAGCTGTTTTGATCACTGTACTGAATCTAGTACCTTGCTAGAAGGCTTTCTCCCTGTTTCAGCATAATTGAGGGCAGGTCAATATAACAACTCCAGCTTTGCAGCCCTGTGGCTGAGGCTGACAGGCATAACCTGACTTGCCACCCAAGGGCCTCAGCCAATTCTGCTAACATCCACCATCAGAGATGAAGCCGTGTGCCTTTCTTCCTGTTCTGAAGAGTGGGGTCACAAATAATGATAAGAACAAGCCCAGCCCATTGAGCACGGTGCTCACTGGGGAATGAAGATGGGCCTTGGGCTTGGGAAAGGGAGTTCTGGGGTCATCCTGAAGCCTAAAAGGGCACTTAGCAGGACAGGACTTTAAAATTCTTCTGGAATATTGTCAGCACGATTAGAAGAGAAAAGTACTGTGAGGAGTTATTAAAGCCCCACTTCTAACTAATCTTCTTCATTATCTAACAGAAAAAATAAGAGAAGGAAAGACAGAGAGTGAGAGACAGAGACAGAGAGAAGAGGGAGGAAGACAGGAGGGGAAAACAAAAGAAAGAAGAAAGGAAGGAAGGGAAGGAAGGCGGAAAGAAAGAAAAGCAGAAAGAGGGAAGGGAGAGAAAGAAGGGGGATAAAATATAACTTCTCATAGAAGAAGTCTTCCCTAATTGAATTTTTTCTCTGATATGTTTTCTCAACACATGTGCTGAATGGTAAGCGTTCCTCATTTGAGATGTCTGTGTATGTGCTTCTAATGCACCAGTGCAGCACTTCCCAAAGTGTACAATGCCCCATAATGGTGCACAAAATGTTTTGGGTAAGAAAGGGATGAATTTATTTTTGTAATCATTATTTATTTTAATGCAGATTAGAAAAATACCAATTTTCCATTTATAGCAGTGGCAAAAAAATCTATTATTATTTTATTTTTTAAAAGACTGGTACCAGAATGCCTGAGTGGCTCAGGGGTTAAGCGTCTGCCTTTGGCTTAGGGCGTGACCCTGGAGTCCCGGGATTGAGTCCTACATCAGGCTATCCTGCATGGAGCCTGCTTCTCCCTTTGCCTATGTCTTTGCCTCTCTGTGTCTCTCATGAATAAATAAATAAAATCTTTTAAAAACTAAAATAAAATAAAAAAATAAAAGACTGATACCCACCATTTGCTTCGACGTGGATGGAACTGGAGGGTATTATGCTGAGTCAAGTAAATCAGAGAAAGATAATCATCATATAGTTTCACTCATATGGGGAATATAAGAAATAGTGAAAGGGATTATAAGGGGAAATGAGTAGGAAAAATTATAGAGGGAGACAAACCATGAGAGACTCCTAACTCTGGTAAGCAAACAAAGGATAGTAGAAGGGAAGGTGGCGGGGTATGTGTGTGTGTGGGGGGGTGATTGGGGTAACTGGGTGAAGGATCTCATAAAAAAAAAAAAAGAATTATTTATTTATTTGAGAGAGACAGTGTACGGGGGTGGAGGTAGGGTGAGGGGTGGGAAGGAACAGAGGGAGAGGGAGAAAGAATCTTAAGAAGACTCCTTACTGAGCACGGAGCCCAACTCAGGGCTCATGACCTGAGATCATGACCTGAGCCAAAACCAGGAATAGGATGTGTAACTGACTGTGCCCCCCCTCCCCAAAATCTATTTTTAAAAAACAAATAGATTTTTTAAAAAAAACAAATAGATTTTAAAAGTCTGTGTAAAGAAAAAAACAATGATACATAACATCATGTAAAATTTATTAAGTGGCACTGGAATGTCTGGAGTTTAAAAAACACTACATAAAAGATACTATAGACATCTAGAAGAAAGGCAACTATATTATCTTCATTTTCTCTTCCATTTTTTGTAACCCTCTCCCCTCATCACTATGAGATAGAGATAATGCTGTGTTCTCCATACTCTTTGTTTCTCCCTTGGGCATACAGAAAGACAAATCCTTGCCCTCTCTCCCCAGAGTGGAGCTATATGATTAATTCTAGTCATTCATATGTAGGAACAGGAGGATCTTGCCCCTAACACATGACCCTCCTTGTACTTTCTCTCTGTTCATCAGATGGCCAAATGTATACCACGGGCCCACCGGAGCATGCTGTTTTCTAAAAGTTTATAGTATCCTGGGTTTCAGCACATAAATACCTAATGCCATAGGTCAGATTGATACCGTTCATCAGAAGGTATCAAGAAAACAAAATTGACATGAGTAAATTTTAAAGATCTTATTGGCTTTATTCAGTAACTCATGAATCAAGATCCCAAGTAGCAGATAGAAAGGAGTTCTGGGGAGCTGCTGAATATCAAAGAATTTTATAGGCAGAAGGGAGTAGGAACAAGGAAGCTATATTAGCAAAAAATGCACTGGTTGTGGAAAGATCACTTTCCTTCAGGGGGTAGCAGGGGTCTGTCAGGTACATTACCTCACTAGGGCTGGCCAGGTGATTCCTAACTGAGTGGCTTAAGATCCCATTTCTGGGAAAGTCCAAAACTATATTTATGTAAAGTCCCAGCGACACAGAGAATAAGCGACTCCATTTGGGGCCTATTGTTTTATTATTAACAGAGGTAAGGCAGGAACATGGAGTTATTGCAGAGGAGAAATGAACATATAATAAAAGCAGGGGTATTAGTACTTTTGGAGTGCTTCTTATGAGCCAGGAATTGTGCTAAATATTCCACTTGCACTCTCCCCTTCAATCCTCACCATAGCCCAATAAAGAACCAAAAATTGAAGAGGTAAAATCACTTGCATAGGGTTCCTCACCTCTTGTCAGAACCAGAACTTAAATACAGGAATTTTGAAGTGAATTCCAGCTTGACTAGTGTAGGAAATCTGATTAGATCCAGGGACAAGAAAAAGTTACAACAGGTAAAGAAAGAAGTCAAAGAAGACACCAGGATGTCTAGCCAATATGCCTGGGGAAAAGAATAGTAATCTTAACCATGCCATAGAGCACCTGTGTTGTTCTTTTTTTTTTTTTTTAAGATTTATTGATTTATTTGTTTATTTATTCATTTGAGAGAGAGAGAGCGAGCATGTGCATGCAAGCAGGGGGAGGGGCAGAGGGAGAGAGAATTTTTAAAGCAGACTCCCCACTGAGCAAAGAACCTGAGGTGGGGCTTGATCTCATGACCCTGAGATCATGACTCCAGCTGAAATCAAGAGATTCAATTGCTTTACTGACCAAGCCACCCAGGAACCCCTAAAGCACCTGGTATTTTAGTGTCAACAAATATTTTCATTTATTTCATGTTGAATTTGAGATGCTGATGGGTCTCTAGTTGAAAATGGTACTTAGAAATTCTAGTCTGTATATCAGAAGAGAAGTCAGGCTCAAAAATAAAGATTTGGGAGTCGTTGCTACTCCAGAAGTAAGTAACCAGAAAACAGGTCAAAATCATTCGGGGAGAGAGTGCAGAGTAAGCTATAAAATAGTAATGACAATGTTTAAGAACTATTTTTTGTTTTAAGGAAGTAAGGAGATAAAGAGAAGACAGTGAACAAAAAACAAAGAAATACCAAACACTAAGGGGGGCCACTGTTTAGATTCAAAGTAATTCAATTCGATATCCTTTTGTCCCCATTAAGTCTAAGACACTACACTAGGCTCAGTGCAAGATTCTGATTCTGTATATGATTCCTAAACACATTTCCTTCATTCGAGAAAAGCATCCTTCCTCCTATACATATGATAATAAAGGACTGGGAAGACAGAAAAGTATCACAGTTAACTTCAAAGATGGCTCTACCTCTGGCTGCCCTTTGAGACTGGATGTACACAGGAGACCACTTTGATCAAATGGATTAAATGAGTTTAAACAAGTAACTAGGCAAATCAGTAAACAACTTTTCCCACCGAAATTGCCATCGTTTTTTTTCTTTTCTTTTCCCTCTAAACTGGCTAAATCAACTGTTGTGGCAGATACCACTCCAATCTTATCCTTTTTCACTGTTCCCAGCCCTTGGTTGGATGTGTGTTACCATATTGAAATTAGATGGAAGAGCAGTTGGTTTTGGATGTCTGCAGGATGAAAGGACTAGATTAAAGGAGGATTTGGGGGCTCATTATGCCCCAAATTACTTATTTTCACAGAAGAGGAAGAAGAATCCAAGGTGAGCTGAGGGGACTGCCTTAGTGACTGGCTAGATGGTCAATGACTAAGCCAGGCCAGGAATCCTGGGTTCCTGCTTCCAGATCGAAGTCTTTCTCTTTCTCTACTACCATAGCATGTTTCTCTTCCTCTATGTTGCCGTTTGCCACACAACTAGTTGTCCACTCTCCTTCAAGTTGTATTTGTAAGTATTTTCCTTCTACAAATTCTGGTTACCTACTTGAAAATACAGAATAACTGGCCAATTATTTGGTCACGTTAAGTCTCTTAATTGAAGCCAGATCATGGAATAAAATTTAGATAAAGGCCACTCCCAGAAAAGCCAATATCCTACAAATACCACAGTATCTTTTTTTTTTCTTTTTTCAACACTACAACTTTTTTTCAGCATTCAGAGGTTGAGGGCTTATGGGATGGAAAGAATAGAAAACACCATAGGAGACAAATACTTTTTTTCATTTTATAACCCTTGGATCAATGAAGTTGTATCTTCTTTAATATTCACCCTCAGTAATTACTTTAGCAATGGACATGGGTTTGTATTGATGCAGTAATAACCCATGAGCATGTATTATTACAAGATGAAAGCTACGTTGAATCAAGTTGTGTTAAATTAAAGGGAAAACGGTTAAGGAAATTCACTCTTAGGCTGAGAGATTATATGTCAAGCTATAGCCTAAAGTGAATTTTTATAGTTAAGTTATAAACCCTTGGAAATACTGAGACACTTAACTGCAGTTGGCATCTTTACGATTAGCCAAGACAAGTACCACCTTTAGAAACTACTAGATTGGCTCTAGCGGCAGTAGCAGTTTGGGGCATATCCAAGGAATTGAGAAAGGAGAAACTCCATGCGCTCAAACCGTTCAATGAATAAAGGAGAAAAAAAATGAGCTCAGGATGGAGACAAAGAAGTGGGTATGGGAAGGCGGGGATAGCAAACCAAAGGGATGTGGACCAACGAGAAAGAAGGAAATATGTGAGAGGAAAAGAGACTAAGAAAAGAGAGGTGAAGCAGTAGAAAATAGGAAAAGGATGAGCAATCGGAACCATTTGAACATCAAAGTGGTGATGACAGATTAGAGCCTATTAAATACTATTGAAGAATCTAAGAATCTGTGAATCAATACTGATACAAACGACTAAATACATAAATAGGGGAGAAGTAAAATCTGTTTCTTGTAAGAGAATGCCAACTAATCGATGTATAATGAATGATAAAATTAGAAAATCACCATTTGGCAACATCATAATAATGACTGATTCAGGCTAGAGTCATCAATGCACTGGCTAAAAATACAAGCATACCTTATTTTACTGCTCTTCACAAGTACTGCATTTTTTACAGATTGAAGGTTGATGGCAATCCTGTCTTGAGTGAATCTATTGGTGTCATTTTTCTAGCAGCATTTTCTTGCTTTGTGTCTCTGCTTCACATTTTGGTAATTCTCACAATATTTCAAACTTTTTCATTATTATTATGTTTGTTATGGTGATCGGTGATTACAACTCACTGAAAGCTCAGATGATAGCATGTTTTAGCAATAAAGACTTTTTAAATTAAGGTATGTACATTATTAAGACACAAAGCTAGGGTGTACTTAATAGATTATACTGTAAACATAACTTTTACATCAACTGAGAAACCAAAAAATTCATTTGACTCACTTTATTGTGCAACATCCCTAAGATATGTCTGTAATGGCTAAAAGTTTGATGAGGAACAGGATATTTACATATTCTCACAGTCGCTTCCCATGAGATTGTGATTTATAATAAAAAACACATATTCAGTCTTTGACCCCATTTCTGCCACAGAACTCCTAAACCCCACGGAATTTCTTGTGATAAAAGCAACAAAGGTGTCTCTTGTTATATTAAAGAAGCAATTTTTAGACCCACCTAAGGATGGGGAGAGGGCCTGGATGTTAAATCAATCCCCAATGGTCAATGATTAAATCAACCATGCCTATGTAATGAAGCCTCCATAAAAACTCAGAAAAGAAGGAGTTTGAAGAGCTTCCAGGTTGGTGAACCAGAACGCTTCCACATGCCATTGTGCTGGGCCTCAAACTCCATAAGGACAGAAGCTCCTTTGTTTGGGATCTCACCCTATGTATCTCTTCATCTGGCTGTTGATTCATATCCTTTGATATCCTCTGTAATAAATTGGGATAATCTAATGTGTAAACTGATTTCCTGAGTTCTATGAGCCTCCTTAGCAATTTAATCCAACCCAAGGATGGGGTCATGAGAACCTCTGACGTTTGGAAGCACGGGTAACCACGTGGACTTGAGATTAGCATTTGAAGTAGAAGGCTGTCTTACGTCACTGAGCCCTCACCTGTGAGATCTGATGCTTTCTCCAGATAGATGGTTTCAGAATTGAGTTGAATTATAGGACACCCCACTGGTATTGGATAGTTGCTTGGTGGTGTGGGGAATCCCTGCCACATGTTGGAATTGAATGCAGGACCTTCAATTCCCATAAGACATTTCTGAATCACTAAGGGGAAAATAGTGGTGTTACAGTGGAAAATCTGGCAGACGTAGGATTAACGAAGAGATCGAAGCTGAAACTAACCAGTAATAGAACAAATAGGCACAGTGTGCCTTCTGATATGATGGGTGAAGGACACGAATGTTATTCTGGTATTATGCCTTCCTAAAGTGTATTACCTGAATCTGATCATGAGGAAACAGAAAAACTCCAGTTGAGGGACATCTACATTATAATTGATCTGTAACCTTCAAAAATGCCGATGTCACTAAAGACAAGGAACAATGGAGGAAATGTTCCAGATTAAAGGAGTCTAAAGGGATAGAACAACTTAAGTGCAATGCATGATCCTGAATTGGATCCCAGATGAGAAAAAAGTTTTGATTAGGTAATAGTGTTGTATCAATGCCAGGTTCCCAATCATGATCATTGTACTGTGGTTCTGAAAATGAATACCCTCGTTTATACAAAGAAGTATTTAGGGGTAAAAGGGCATCATGTCTATAACTTCCTCTCAATCAAGGCAAAGTGTTAGCATGGCATATGGGGGTTGCTCATGAAAGCTATGTGAGAATCCTTCAAACTACTCTTTTAATGTTTACATAGATCTGAAATCATTTCAAAACCCAAAGTTTTAAAGAAAAAAGATAAAATGATAAATGATGACTATGGAGGAAAGAGGGTGAAAGAAGAGACAAGTGTTTGATATAAATAAAGGAAGGGTGCCTGGGTGGCTCAGTTGTTTAAGCCTCTGACTTTTGGTTTTGGCTCAGGTCATGATCTCAGGGCTGTGAGATTGAGTCCTGTGTGGGGCTCTGTGCTCAGCAGGATGTCTGCTTGAGATTCTCTCCCTCTGTCCCTCCCTTGCTTAGCTCACATTCTTTCTCTCTCTCTCAAATAAGTAAATAAATCTTCAAAAAAAAAAGGATAGCCAAGGAAAGAATAAATGATGAAAATGCATATGTCAACTGTAATAAGTGTAGTTTTCTGTACATCTAAAGTCAATTTCAAGGTCCTTTAAATTGGGGGCTCATAGAACCTAGTGAGCTTCAGATCCTAAGAACAACCTGAACTGGCCTATAGAATATAAGAAGGCACAGGAATTCTTTTCTTGAAAGGTTTCCTGACTTTCTTTAGGTTTGAAAAGGAGGAGGCAAATCCTCTCCCTGCTCCCTGCCTCCACCCCAGAGTTTATCTAGAGGACACTATATTTTTTGTTGTTGCTGAATTTACCTGACTCAATTGCCTTTTTCTTCCTCAAACTTTTCTTGGAAGAGACAGAGGCTCTATCCCATCCATAACAGCTTTCCCTTGACTTCTATGGAGCCAGCAAGTCAAGAGACATTTGAAAGTGTCTGTTCCTTTAGAATGTTTGTCAATTAGTCTGGCCCATGTCAAAAGCAGGAAAATCAAAAGGAATAACATGCTCAAAAGAGAAGACAGCTTTCCTTAGGATGGCAGAAAGTCCTCGGGAAGACCAGACCACTGCCATAGGCCTGTTTCTGTGGGCAAGAGAACTTTTGGGAAGAAGGGTGCAGGGAACATGGGGTTCTCTATCAATCAGCAGTTGGCATGGCATCCAGGGCACCGTAGTGCTATGGCCCAGCCACAGGAAGGGAGAATGATCCTCAAATAATGACTGCGGGCTCCCAGAAGGCACTGAAATCTGAACAAATGAGATGCTTTCTCAACTTGACCAGGGCATGGCACCTACCATGCTCAAGAGCCAGCAAATGTGTCCTAAAACCCCAGGACAAAGCAAAGGAATATCAATCTTCATCCAAATGCTTTCTCCCTTTATGCTCTTCTTCATTTCCTGCAAGGCCTTTCTTAAGCAAAAGTGACCACAGTGCTTCACATAAATAGAAAATTCTAGAAGTGGGGAACCATTAGATTTACCTTGGTGGATTCCACAGACAAGCCATCAATACTTTCTCTACCTCTCCCCTACCGAGTTCCTTTCTGTTTGTGACATTCTCGGACACTTCCGCTCTACATAGGGTTCTAAATAGGTCTGAGTTGATTGATACAATCCTTAATTAGATGAGCACATATCACAGGTTGCCTGGAACAGGTTCAGATTACACCTATTGAGACACCATGATTATGCAGAGCATTCCTTTGCACTCTCAAAGGTGTCCTAGTTTGTATGGTAAATCATTTGCTCACTCCTTAACTTGCATTATTTCAGAGAGAGTAAGGTGAACTCCATGTTAATGACCAGAAGGTTTCTGACCCTGCTAGTGTTATATGATCACCTCTAAACCGGTTGCCATCTCCCAGGGGATGACGTACACTGATTAGTCCGCTGTGGTCATGTGCTCATCTCAGATGTTGATAAGTCACTGATGGCCCAACAGAGGAACACTTGTTCAGAAAGGCAGAGGCCAAGCAAACCAAAAAGAAATTATTCAAGGACATATGGCTGAGGCCCTGCTCAAATCTTACACAGCTTGTTGGCTACTTTACTTTTATTGCCTCCGATTGCTATTGTTTCATCCCAACTGAGCTGCAAACTCGGAGGTCAAAACTTAGATACAGATACAGATTTAGATAATATATACAGATACAGGTCCCCATCATATGTAGAAGGCACTTATGCCCAAAGTTCTCTGAATGTCTTTAAAATTAATTAAAGTTTAGAAATAAAAAATGAATCTAGTTTTCAGGTTGCAAAATTATTTTCATATACACAATCTAATTTGTTTCTAGAGATTTCATAAAATGAATATTCTTTTTTATTCCTTTATTGCACTTATGGTAACCAAGGCCTAAGAGCATGCGTCTCTTTGGCCAAATTAATGGAACTCAAATCCCGATTTTATAATTTTTAAATTTCATCATTTTTCTTTCATATCTACGAAACTGCTGTTTTATTTTTCCTACTTATTTATCCCCCCCTTTTTTGCTGTTGTAATTAATGCATGCTTACTGCAAAAAAAAAAAGAAGAAAGAAAAAAAGAAAAAGAAAGAAAGAAAGAAAGAAAGAAAGAAAGAAAGAAAGAAGGAAAAGAAAAGAAATGGAGGAGGAAGGAACATAGAAAAGCATCAAGAAAAGCAAATAATCCATATTTTCCATTATTCAGAGATAATCAATATTAAGACTGTATTTTGCTTCATTTCAATCTTTCCTTTATGCCATATGGACTGAATTGTGTACTGTACCCCCTCCCCAAGCTCATGTTAGAGCCCTAACCCTCAACATGACTGTATTTGGAGATAGGGTTTTTAAAAAGCTAATTAAGGTTAAGTGAGATCGTAAGGATGGGGCCTTAATCCACCAGGACTGGTGTCTTTATAAAGAGGAGGAGACACCAGGAGTGAGCACACACAGAGGAAAGGCCATGTGGGGGCACTGCGAGAAGGTGGCCACCTGTAAGCCAGGAAGAGATTCTCAGCAGGGTTGGACCTTCATCTTAAACCTCCATCCTCTGGGGGATCCCTGGGTGGCTCAGTGGTTTAGCATCTGCCTTTGACCCATGGTGTGATCCTGGAGACCTGGAATGAGTCCCACTTCAGGCCCCCTGCCTGGAACCTGCTTCTCCCTCTGCCTATGTCTCTCTCTGCCTCTCTGTATCTCTAATAAATAAATAAAATCCTTAAAAAAATAAACTTCCAGCCTCCAGAATTTTGAGGAAATGAATTTTTGTTTTTCAGGCCACAGGCCTGTGGTACTCTGTTATGGTAGCCCACGTAGACTAATACAGAAAAAATATATATATATTTTTTTTTTCTAAAGAATTTATTTATTTATTCATGAGAGACACAGAGAGAGGTGGGGGGGCAGAGACACAGGCAGAGAGAGAAGCAGGCTCCCTGTGGGGAGCCCTATGCAGGACTGGATCCAGGGACCTCGGGATCATGCCCCGGGCGGAAGGCAGGTACTAAATCACTGAGCCACCCAGGCATCCCCAGAAAATATATTTTAAACAAATTTAAGATTATACTATATATACAACTTTGTATCCTTCTTTTTAAAAAGACTGGAATTTTGCCTGAAAATATTCTCTGCATATGGTTGAAATAGAAATACAGTATTTCACCATATGCCCTGGATTACTTGACCAATTCTCTATTGGGAATCTAAGGTGCTTTCAGTTATAAGAAAATACTGCAATAAACATTATTATAAATTAATATTGACTTGTACTTTTAACGTTTTATGTGTAATACACTTTTACAGGTAAGGAAAAGTTTAACATTTTGATAATATGCAAAATTGCTTTCCAAAATTATTGTACCAAATTTCACTTCCACATGCATTATTTCAGAATTTCTATTTCATTACACACTTTCACCCTTAAGTATCATTTACAAACTATTTACCAATCAATAGGTGAAATTTCTTATCTAATTTTTGTTGTAATGTGCATTTACTTCCATTATAATAAATGTAAGATATTTTATGTGTCTCTTGACCATTTAATTTCTTTTGTAAATTGTCAATATCCTTTTAACATCTTTGTAATTGGTTGGTTTTACATTTTTATTGATTTTTAAGCACTTTTTATATATTATAGATAATAACTTAATCTCTCATTTGTTATAAAACTTTATTTTAAATGTCATTTTAATGGACTTTTATAAATATTTAGTCCCACTAAGTATGTTCCCTTATAACCAAAAAGGGCTATATTTCTCTCTGTTCCTCTGATCAGTCCTAAGGCCCACTAAAGGTCTTTCATGGACTGCAAAACCTTGGTATAGCTTGGTTCATTATCACAAAGATTTTAAGGTAGGGTAAGTCAAAGCATGTTTCCTGAAGCAAACTTCCTTCAGTTTAAAACTGATGTTACACAGTTAACCTCTGACCTAGTCCTAATTCTGTTCTCTAATTCCTGTATCACATAAGAATACTGCAACGGTTTGAAGTGTTGAGTCAGATATGTCCAGGATTTCCAATTACTGTGAGAGGGACTCGGCCCAGCACTTTCAAAGCTTGACATGAAATAGCCACTTTATTTGAAAAGTGCTGTTTTAATCTGTGTCATAGCAACATTCAGAGTCTTTGGCTAAGATAAATAATTAACTTTCAGACTGGTGTGGGGGCTTTGTCTTTTATTTTACTAAGGAATTGTGAAGCTGTGCCAAACATATATTATGTTCTTAAATCATCCAACTGTGATATAAGAATAATATATATTAGCTTTATTGGCTAAAATGAAAACTGTGAAAACAGAGTCAATCTTAAAGAGGCATGTAGTAATTTTACATAATGACATGCCAAGTTGTGTATCACACTCTGAAATCCTAAAGATTCCGCATATTTTACATGCTTTTCACATATTTAAAAAATTACAGCTAAGCTGTTTCTTCCTGCCTGGTTTATGATTGAACAGACATAGTCACATTTGAAAGGAATGCTGTTTATGCAAACCACATCACAGAGAAAATAAGGAGGGGGGGGAGGTGCATGACTTGGGTGTATTCTAAAGTACCTAAGTTTAGGAATTAGAACATTTGCATTCCAATTCAGCAGATGCCATTTAGCCTGGGGTGGGTCACTCTACCCTCTCTCTCATCAAATTTTATTTATTCGTGCATGTAGGGATAGTAGTTGTTTATCTTAGAAGTTCAGTGCATAATAAAAGCACTAATAGGACTCACAAATCACAGCATCCATGAGAGCAAAATTTGTCCTGCAAACAGGTTTTGTTTAGCCTACAAGGTGTTTAAAAATAGATTGAGTGCAAGTACGCGGAGAGGACACACACATCCCATTTACCGTTGTCACCTCTTCTTCTTGTCTTATACCCACCCAGCTTTGCCTCCTGGCCTCTGCAAACATGTAAGTGTGCGGACACTTTGGTGTCCCAAGTGTGGAACACAGATCACCTTTAGATAGGTGCTTGCTTAAGAAAGCAGTGACCTGGGTCTTAACCCAAACTTATTAAATCTGAATCTCTGGAGGATGGGGTCTAGGAATTGGTGCTCTTAATAAGAACCACTGAACAAACGTGGGAGACCATTATTTTTCATCTTTAAAGAAACAACCATGATGCATGCATAGGAGTCTTCAGGGAAATTAAAAACACTCACTTTCACAGCCACAGGCAGAATGATCTAGAAGACCCTCGCTTAGACTCTTGTCTAATTGTATACTTTTCGTGAATGACATTAAACATGAATCGGAATGGGCTGTGAAAGTCATTCGACCTTCCTCAGTTTCCTGCCCTGTGCCAAAAGGGGTTGGATCTTTAAGATCTATTCCTGCTCCTAAGCCTGTGTCTCAGTGGGCGGTCTCCTTTCAAAATTTTAAGAGATTATTCACTCTAACCCCATAATCAATGTGGAATATACTGGTAAACTCTCTTAGAGTCCTTAATGGATTGTTTAAAAAATATTGATTATTGCCCTCTGCAGTGGGCATCTGCTGTTTTTGTCTTCCCAGCATCTTACTCTTCCTTCTGGAGATAATGGAATCTCAGTTGGACTTTGGGGAACCATTAATCAAGGTGGGACTGTTCATTAAGGCACTGCCCCAAGCTTGGCCAATCAGATGTTCGCTTCCTAGAATGACATCTTGGATGGAGTGACTCCAGGGCAGAAAATAGACAAAGCTTATCCACCTAAAAGGCAGTACCATGAGCAGACAATCCACCACCTTGTTCCAAAGGCTCTGGCCTTGCCAAGCCCAGATCTTCGACTTTTCCTTTTATTCTATGAGCCACCTCAGATCTTTTCAGCTAGCCCTTTTATTTCACTTGAGTTAACCAGTGACAGCTTCTGCTACCAAAGAAATTTAATTCATTCCCCAGCAAAAGTCTCAGCTTCCTCTCTCCCAGCATTTACACAGCATCATCGGAGAGGCTCCGGTCAGAGAAGAGGCTAAAGAAAGCTCACCTGCAGAAGAATTTTGCCCTCCCAGCTGATGCCTTGATTTCGCCTGGCTTTATAATTCTTGCTCAACTCCCCTGATGCGGTCTGACAGTTTGAGGAGTACTGTTTCTCCACGATAAGAAAGCGTTTGCCTTAGGGAGGAGGGAGAAGATTGAATGGAAGTGTTTTATATTCACTTGAACCACAATTATTTTGCTGACACAGGGCAAGGTATTAACAGGGTTTTGCTGTTGGGGAATTAAAAGCCATTTGGCCTATCCCTTGTTCAGATATTTCTCATGTTTAATATTTGTGGTTTAAATGCAGTAACATGTGGTTAAGAAAAAAATAAAAATGCGCACCCTGACCTATATGGATATTCAAACCCCATGTGATTGTGGTGTTTGGGGAAGATCTAGTTGGGAAGGCTTCCACATTCAGGCTTCCAACCACTCTTCCCATTTAATCCCCCTTGATCCTCTCACACCCTTTCCCTGGGGCCATCTATAGCATCTGGTTCTCATCCCTGGCTATGCGTTTGAACCACTTGGGGAGTTTTTCAAAATATTGCTTCCTCATCCCAATCAGAGATACCGTTTTAATTGGTATGAGGTACTGTCCGGGTATCAAGACGTGTGACGCTCCCCCAAGTGATTCTACTGTATGGGCAACTTTGAAAATTCGCATTTTAGGGCAGGTATAGGCACACATAATCTGCAGCCAAATCTAGCACTCTACTTGTTTTGTGATTAAAGTTTCAATGGAGCCCAGCCACGCTTATTTCCTTTGCGTGTCTCCTGTTGTACTCTCTTGTTACAACAGTATAGTGGAGCAGTTGTGACAGACACCTTATTGCCTGCAAAGCTGGAACTATTTAGTATCTGGACCTTTAGGTGAAGAAATTTTCAACCTCTGCTCTGGAACAGTGACTTTCAAACGTGTACATGTGTCAAAATCCCCTTGTCAGGTGTGCGGAAACACCTTGTGTGACCCTACCTCCAGAGCTTCTGAGTCAGTAGGTCTGGAATGGGGCTGGAAATTTTGTATTTTTAACAAGTTCCCAGACAGAGCTGATCCTGCTGGTCTGAGATCACACTCTGGGAATCACTGTACCAGAGCTGTGCTTCTCAGACCATAATTGCCTAGAAATCCCTGGAATTCTTGTTAAAGTGATTCTGAATCCGTCATTCTGGAGCGAATGCTGAGGTTCTGTATTTCCAACAAGCTCCTAGGTTATACCCCTGAGGTTAGTCCATGGACCACACTTTGAACAGCAAGACATTAAACATTGCTGATTTTCCACCTCTATACCTTCATTCACAATGTCTTCTTGACTCTGAGTGTCCAATTTTTATGCATTTTCAAACTTTCTCTTCCATGAAGAGATGATGTGGTTTTTGTCTTTAATTTCATTAGCAACGTAAAGTGCCTTTTGTGTGGTGCTTTTCAGTTCTCACCTTGTATTACAATTACCTATGTTCTGTGTATGCCACAAGACACATATCACCTTGACAAACATTTTAGAAACGGCAAGAGAACACAGTAGAAATGCATAGAGATGAAGATCAAAGGTAATTTCACTACTAGTGTTCTCCCTTTTTTTTCCTTCCCATTTCAAGCAAGTAGCATAATCATGGGGCCCTTTTCTTGCCCCAAGGGAAGCTTGCTGCATGATGGAAAGCTGAAGCTGCTTATAGTCAAGAACATGCCCTGTCTCAGTGAACAGCCTAAAATCATGAAAAGCCTATGTCATGTGTCCCAGGGAGAATGGGAGCAAAGACTGTCTCTGAAGAACATGAAATTATAATGACTGGGCTTTTCCCTCCCAACCTGAGAAGGGAGGCAGCAGTAACCCAGGCCTTCTCCTTGGCAGCACCCACAGTGGTAACAAGGGCTCAGAGAGCAGCAGCTGTGCGGTGTTTCTAGAGAGACTGGACGTGGTCGCTAAGGTTCCCAGGCCTGGAAAAGTCTTCCTGTCTTATGGGTGGTACAGAAGTAGAGAGTTATGTGGCTTTAAGGAATAAAAGAGGCTTGGCCAGTGCTGTTATCCATGTTGACCAAGGTGGTATGGGATAAATGTGCTATTCCCCTACATTCCAGGCACCACAGAAGTTTCTCAGATTCTTACAAAACTAAAGGCAAATCTGATCTTCAGCCAATCAGAAACTCCCAATCAGCTCTGGGATCAAATTGGAATCGATCTAAAGAAACTACATAAATACGATCCTTGTTTTACAAATCTTGAGTTTGTGGACAATGATTCACAACCATGTACATTTCTAGAAATATTACTTTTAGAAATAATTGGAAAATTGACAAAGATTTGTCTATGAGGATATTTATCACAGAGTTAATTATTTAAGTATTATAAAAATATTTTGATACAACCATAAAATGGACTACTACTAAGAATCATTTGCAGGCAGCCTGGGTGGCTCAGCAGTTTAGCGCCACCTTCAATTCAGGGCGTGATCCCGGAGTCCCAGGATCAAGTCCCACGTCTGGCTCCCTGCATGGAGCCTGCTTCTCCCTCTGTCTCTGTCTCTCTCTCTCTGTGTCTCTCATGAATAAATAAATAAATAGATAAATAAATAAATAAAATACATAATCTTTAAAAAAAAGAATAATTTGCAAAAGATTTTTTGATGCCATGATATGTTATTCTTAGTATTTTGTTTAGGACAAAAAAGATCATAAATCAGCATATATAGACATCTCAACTTAAAAAATACATGTCTATGGGCTTCAAAGTGCTGAAAAGATAAAATAAAATATTTTTAAAGTTTTTTTTAGAAAGACTTTATTTATTCATGAGAGACAGAGGGCTAGGCAGAGACATAGAGGGAGAAGCAGGCTCCCTACAGGGAGCCCAATGTGGGACTCCATCCCAGACCCCAGGATCACATTCTGAGCCAAAGGCAGACACAACCGCTGAGCCACTCAGGCATCCCTAAAATAAAATATTAATAGTGATTAACTCTAGGTGGTGGGATTGATTGATTTTTTTTTTTTTTTTTTTTTTTTTAGTTATTTATGATAGTCACACAGAGAGAGAGAGAGAGGCAGAGACACAGGCAGAGGGAGAAGCAGGCTCCATGCACCGGGAGCCCGACATGGGATTCGATCCCGGGTCTCCAGGATTGCGCCCTGGGCCAAAGGAAGGCGCCAAACTGCTGCACCACCCAGGGATCCTGATTGAGTGATTTTTATTTTCATCTTTGTAGCTTTCTAAATTTTCCAAAATTTTGACAGTAAAAAAAAAAAGTATGTATTTCTTAATATCAAAAAAATGTTTAAAGGTTCATTTTTTAAAATACAGTTTGAGTCATAAAATCCAAAAGAACTCTCACTTTGGGTGGCACAAGTATTCAAATCTTCATGTCATACTGAAGATTAAATCTCAATTTATCTGACATTTTGCTTTTCTTTCCCGAGGCCGGAGCTAACAAGTTTTTAAAAGCTACGCTTTGGTGACTTATTCTGAAAATTTTCACCAACTGCTACTGCCTCAGGTCTACTCTCCCTACCATTAGTAATATCTGTCTCTAGACTCTATCATCCACATGGCTGTTCCAGTTAGTTTCTCAAAGCATAGGACATTGGATGCTGAAGAGAAGTTCAAATTTGCATTCAAATCTCAGCTCTGAATGGTCAAAAGCTCAGAGAAAAACAGAAGTAAGACCAATGAATCACTGAAGAAGTAATTAATACAAGTTTATTATGCACACACCAAAGGGACAGTTTGCCAACTGGGAGCACAAACCAAAACAAGGAATGAGGCTTAGAGGTATATGATATAGAACAGTTTATTCAGTGTGGAGGCAGTGACGGTTTATTCACAATGATTGGTTACAATATTAGAATTTTCTGGGCAGCCCCAGTGGCCCAGCGGTCTAGTGCCACCATTAGCCCAGGGTACGATCCTGGAGACCCGGGATCGAGTCCTATGTCAGGCTCCCTGCATGGAGCCTGCTTCTCCCTCTGCCTGTGTCTCTGCCTCTCTCTCTCTCTCTCTCTGTGTCTCTCATGAACAAATAAAATATATATATTAAGAAAAAGAATTTTCTTACATGAAAGGGAATTGATTATCAATAACAGAGAATGATTTAAGTTTCGATTATGATTTTCAGAGGCTCAAGCAAGAAGTGACTCAGGTCAAGTTAGCCTCAGTGGGTTACAAAATAAGCAAAGGTAAGCTTTGCCTGTATGACTAAACTGGCTTTTTCTGCTCAGGAGAATTTTCAAGGCTGGTCTCCATTTGTGTTTGGTTTTAACAGTCCTGTCTAGCTGTATGTAGACCCCAAATCTCAATTTACTCATCTGTAATGGGGCTGATAATATCACCTATCTCCAGGGTTGTTGGTTACAAAGATGACCACTCAATGAAACACTTAGCAGTTTTGTTACTTCCACTCTCTTAGCTTTAAATTACTCATTTCTTGGGCCTCTTTTTTTTTCTTATGTGAATACCATTGCTTAACCTTGAATCAGGGAAATGCAAATTAAAACCAGAAATGAGATAATATACCCACCAGGTCAATATTTTTTAAATAAATCAATATGTTGAAAAGGACATGGAGTAATGGAAACTCTAATAAACCGCTGGTTGCTGTAATTTGATACAACCACTTCGGAACACAGGTCGACATCATTTAATAAAGTCAAAGATATGCAGCCTTACTAGCCTGCAATTCTATTCCTAACTACATGTCCAGAGAAATTTGTGTACATGTGAGTCAGAGCACATACTGAGAATGTTTATAGCAGTACTGCTATGACTGAGTTGCATCCTCCCTAAAATTCATATGTTGAAGCCCTAACTTCCCAGTGTGACTCTGTTTGGTGAAAGGGCCTTCAGGGAGGTAAATAAAGGTAAATAAAGTCATAAGATGGGGTCCTAATCTGATAGAACCAGTACCCCAAGAATAGTCATATGTATATGACTTCTTGGCTTCCAAAATCACACAAGCTACTTCCTAAAAGAAATCTCCCTGCTCCTCTACATCAAACTAGGTATATGCATTGAGGGAGAGAAAGAAGATATTTCTTTTAGGGACTGGTTCATGTGATTATGAAGGCTAACATATCCCAAGATCTGACATCTCCAAGCTGGAGAACAAGGAAAACTAGTGCGTAATTCAGTCCAAGTTTGAAGGCCAGAGAATGCTGAATGCAGATGTGATATCCAAGGGCAGGAGAACATGAATGTATGGATGTCTTGGCTCAAGCAGAAACCAAATTTGCCCTTCCTCTGCCTTTTTGTTATATTCAGACCTTCCATGAGTTAGTTGATTCCTACTGCATTTGTGAGGGTGATTCTTTACTCAGTCTACTCACCCAAATGTTAATCTCTTCTGGAAACACCATCACAGACATACTCAGAAATCATATTTTACCACATACCAGGTAAACCCTTAGCCTAGTCAGGCTGACACCTAGAACTATCCCTTGGCCCAAACTGACACATAAAATTAACCATCACATCTTGTGAAAACTAAACAGGTGTCTGCAGCCAGGAAAAGAGCCTTCACCAGAAACCACACTCTACCAGAACCTTGATCTTGACTCCATGTGAAAAAATTAATTCTGTTGTTGTAGCCACCTACTCTGTGATATTTTGTTATGTTAGCCTGAGAAGATTTAGACAAGCATTATTTCAAATGGCACTGAACTGGAAACAACCCAAATATCCATCGACCAGAGAATGGACAATGGAATAATGGTATATTCACTCAATGGAGTACTCTACAGCAAATGAAAAGGAATAAACTACAGATACATGAATAAATACCACAATGTTTAGCACAAGGAGCAAAACACAAAAGAATGTATACAGTATGATTCCATTTATATAAAATTTCATGATAGGCAAAACTGAGCTATGCTTTTGGGGAGATACATATTAAGTGTATGACTATGTTTTAGAAAGGCAAGAAAATTGATTAGCATAAAAAACAAGCTTGTGATTCACCTCTAGAGGGGCACAGAAGGTATTGTATTAAAAAAGGAAGACATGGGGCTCTTCCGCGTTGCTGGCAATAGTCTATTGACTCTGGTAGTTGTTATACAAGGACCTATTTTAGGTTCATTTATTATACTGACATTTATGATTTATGCATATTTCTGTATGAGTGGTATATTATACATTTGACACATTTAGGGGAGTCCTGGGAGTATGGCACCCTGAATAGGTCCCTGCTACTTGTTAATCCCAATTCCTACCTAAAAGTAGTTTTCTTCTCCTAACTCTGATTGTCAGGCAGGCAGGGCTTATAATATAAGAATGTGACTTTAGGCTCTATAGATCCAGACAGAGAAAGTTGGGGCCAGGCTTTTCTTCTGGCTTTAGGCAGAGCCCAGAACTGTGGAGAATTCTGAAGCAAAATCAACACACCTATGATCTTAGAGAGGGTATAGCTGCTGGAAATATATGGCATTCCAAGAGGAAGAGAAATGCCCTCTTACAAAATATTTCAAGGAGATTTCCCTTTCTCTTTCCCTTGGGAACCTCAATTGGGTACTGACAATTGGGTGCTCAGTTGGGTATTGAACTGGACACATAAGCAGAGACATCTTAATGCCAGAAGTGAGTGCCCCCACAAACTCAGCCTGAGCCCTCTGAATAGACAAAACTATAATTTCTGTAAAGGATCCTAATGGCCAGAGAGAGGAAAAATAGAACATCCAGTAAAGCTGGTTCTTAACAAAGATGTTAAATAGACAATTACTAAAACAATGCAATGAAAGTAATACAAGAGACTAGGAGATTCTGCTTCAGTTCCCAAAGGATTTGTGGACCCAGAAATCATGATTTTTGAATAAAAAAAAATTAATTCATAAATTGAATGAGAATTAATTCATATCCCAGCATATCAAGTGGGATATATATCCCCAAACATTGTAAAACTTCAAAGAGATGGGATTGTGAGGGAAAAGGTAAGAGACTTGGAAGATGATTAAGCGTGAATAATAGAAGATCTAGAAGGAGAAAAAGAAAAGAAATTGATGAAAGGGAGGTGATATTTAAAGTTCCTATAGTGAAGAAAACGTGTCTCAACACATAGAAGGCCTTACTAAGTTCCAAGTGTTATTTGAGAAGAAATGATAACTATTTGCAAAGAAAAAAAGATCACTCTGGCATTAGAACAACACCTAGAAATAATTGAGAGATAAGAATTTACAATAATTCAAACACCAGGAGGTTGCAAATATATTTGTGCACATTAAGGAGTTCAAAGTATTTAGTGCTCATATACCTCTTTTGAAAAAAAGAGTTTCAGAAAAGAAAAGAAAAGGAAAGAAAAGAAAAGAAAGAAAAAGAAAGAAAGAAAGAAAGAAAGAAAGAAAGAAAGAAAGAAAGAAAGAAGAAGAAAAAGAAAGAAAGAGAAAGAAAGAAAGAAAGAAAGAAAGAAGAAAGAAAGAAAGAAAGAAAGAAAGAAAGAAAGAAAGAAAGAAAAAGAAAGAAAGAAAAGGAAAAAACGGGGGGGTGGCACATCGGTGGCGCAGCGGTTTAGCGCCGCCTGCAGCCCAGGGCGTGATCCTGAAGATCCTGGATCGAGTCCCACGTCGGGCTTTCTGCGTGGAGCCTGCTTCTCCCTCTGCCTATGTCTCTGCCTCTCTCTCTCTCTCTCTCTCTCTCTCTCTCTCTCTCTCTCTCTGTGTGTGTGTGTGTGTGTGTGTGTCTATGAACAAATAAATAAAATCTTAAAAAAAAAAAAGGAAAGGAAAAAAAAGAGTCACAACAAAGAATTCAGGATAGAAGGTAAAGAGAAGAAACAATAGCTCTTGCAAACTATACAGCTAAAAAGTTGCCTGGGAGAATAAATATATGAGCTATAATAAAGATTCTTAAAACCTAAGAGCCATATTTCTAGGGAAGACATGATCATGGATTGGAACTGAAATTTTTAACTATCTTAGCAAAACCTGAGTTGTCAAGGTGGTAGAGATGGGAAAAGAATAAGCACTAGCAAACTACTGTAAGAATAGATCTTCTTAAAGAGAGTTGGGTGGCTGGGAGGGTAGAGTTAGTACTTTGTTTTCATATAGTAATAGAAAAGCATGAGTTTGTGAATATCAGGAAAGGGAAAATGTGTTGGAAAATACAGTTGCCCTTCTAAATTAATGGATGCAGGGAGGGGGAGAGGGCCTGGAATAGTCTGCACAATCCAATAAGGAAAAAAGGCAGATGGATGAGGATGGATCTTGTTTCTATATTTACAATGACTGAAAATATATAGGACAATGGAGTTTATAAAAATAAAATGAGGTCAAAACTAATAATTAACAATTAATAAAAAAATATATACCATTAACTTTGTATTTTAGAATTGGGAAAAAATTTTAGTTCTGAACTTTTTAACTTTCCATTTTGGTACAAATTTTGCCAGGTATTTTATTTTTTGATAATCTATGTAGTTTTGTAAATTGTCTTAAATAAGTTTTACAAGATGTAGTGCATATTTTGAAAAGTTATTTATAATACGATGCAGCATATGTTTTTTAAAAAGAGCCTATATACAAGCATATTTTAGAGTAAAATATGACAAAGAAAAAAAAAGTGAAAAGAAGGAGAGTAAAGGGATAGGCAAGGAGGTACCAGGCAAAAGCAAACAGTAAGAAGAAAAGAGTGACAATATTAAAATTGGATAATGAATTTAGGTTAAAAATACTAGACTGAATAAGATATACTTGCCATAGATCTTTATGCATAGAAATACATAGCAGTTGAGTATAAAGAAAAAATGCATAGAAATGCAAATAAAATTTAATAAAAATGCAAATGTAGTAGTATCCTTTAGTATGCCATTCAGAATTGAAGAGTTGTGTTAGAACAAAAATGAGGACACCATAAAAGAACTGAATAACACAATTTTATAATTTTTAAATAGAAAAATACATTTTGTATATATCTGCGAAAAGTTTATAAGAATCAATTACATACTTGGCTAAAGAAACTATACAGGACATTTTTTGTGATCAAAACATAATGAAGTGAAGAATAAGCAGTTTTTAAAATAGACTGAAATAATGATTTATAAAAGACTTTAGATCACAAAAGAAATCAAATCTGAAATTCCAAATGGTCTGGAAATGGAAATACTTCATCAAAAACCTAAGGATTCTAATAAAAGTTGTGTTAAGGGGGAAATGTGTGACCTTTAATACCTTATCACTAAAAAAGAAAGAGAAAAAAAAGGGGAAGAGAGAAGAGGAAGTGAATTCTTACTATATTTTTTGACTTATTTTTTAGAAAAAAAATTAAGCAATAAAATCTACCAAAACTGGTAAGTGGAAGTTGATAAAGATAATAGCCAAGATTGATTAAATGAAGATAAAAACAAAGAATATACATATTCAGAAGCCGATTCTTTGATAAGATCTAAAATTTTTAAAAACCCAGAGTCCAATTAAGTAAGGACTAAAAAGCAAAAATATACAAGGCTGGAAATGTATTGGAGGACACAATCATAGATGCAAAAGAAATTTAAAAAGTGTTCAGAAAAGCACTTGTGACTTTGGCAACAAACCAGAGGAAGGGGGAGATGTCTTTGTAAAATGTGAGTCCTCACCACAATGCTTCACATATGAGTTTGATAATATCATCTATCATTATTATTGTTATTAGCATATCACACTCAAAAATTTCTACCAATTCACTGAAAGATAAAGCTCAAATTTCCCCCTCTGAGAAAAATCACCAGGGTCACCAAAGGATAAGCATCATCTTCGTTATTAAGAGACATTTATGGAGCATGCATTATGTCTAAGGCCTGGTATGATTCAGTGAAATAGGAGATGACTTCTTGCCAAGGACTTAAAATCTTTAGGAGCTGATATGTATACATGAATAATTACTTCAGACTCTGGGGAACAAGAGCCAAATAGGCAACTGAGATAACACCTGTTATGGGAAGACAGGGGAGGGATAGATCCCTTTGGTGGGTTGATGACAGAAGGACTTCTCGGAAGTTGGATTCAAGTTGAACCCTGAAGGATGGGCTGGAGGAAAACAGATTTCTATGAGGAAAAGGAAGGGAGGCTGGAAAGAAAATAAGGAATTCCAAGTTTATCAAGTAGCTGGTTTGGTTGAAATAAGGCAGTATATTTCATAGGGAGCTAAGAGGTGAAGAAGATAAGACCACGTCAGACCAGATGATGGAGAACTCTGAATTCAAATCTGCAGTTTGGTATGCATCCTATAGGCAGTGCATTAATCATCAAAGAGTTTTGAGAAGGTCAGTGACCTAATAAAGAGCAGTCTTGGGAAGGCTCTGTCGGCAGCACCGTGCTTGGTGGACTTGGGGAGGAGGGGTAGACTTGGTTAGAGCAGCAGGCTATTGTCATTTTAAGCCCCACAACACTCTGGTAAAATCTAGAAATCTAGAAAAGTCATTATCCCCATTCTGCCAACAGAAAAACCCAAGATGACTTATTCTGAGCCAAACAGACCAAGAAGCTGTGTAGACAAAAAAACTAAGGGTGCCTGCAGCAAGACTTGGCCTGGCATCTACTTAGCAGCGCAGCTACCCTTTGCCAGTGGGGTCCTATCTTACATTTGACAATCAAGGGACTCTCTTAACTTTTGGTAATATTTCTCAGCTCCTCCAGAGATAGAAGCTTAAGAGAGAGAATCTCTTTGTCACTGACAGATACACGTTAATTTATACACCATGAATGGGGCAAATTTTCCAAAGCAGTTTACTCCGTTTAGCTTGAGATTGACTTTCCATAAAGCTTAGCTTCCTCTCCCCCGTCCACCCCCCTCCTCCGTGGTCTGTCTCATCTCCAGGAACACAGAGAGTTAACCTTTGCAATTGGATTTGCTCTGTGCAACATGAAGTGTCACCCAGGAAAGCAGTGTACAAGGCGTCTGTGAAATGTATGAAAAGAAGTCCAGGAATTCAGTTAATTAACCACATCAGTTTCTTAACGTGATCAATTTTAATTAAACTGAATTTTAATAGAGATCTGTGTAGTCTGTAGAGACCAATTGCTAATTCTACAAAGCATGTGCTGCTTTTCAGTTCAGATTTGCTCCCATCTAATTAATATGGATAGAGCATTAAGCCTTTTTGGACTCTGGTGGTTTTCATTTCATGACTATTAATGATTTTAATGAACTGGACTAATTCAGTAGTTTTCATCCCAGTGTTTCAGGGCTTTGTTCATCACAAATTTCAGGTTTATAATTGGTTTCCAGGTCTTAACAGTGGTCATTGATCAGCTTCAGCAGTTCCTTTTACAACTCGGTAGGCGCTGGAGACTCTGTTAACCCCTTGCTGCCCGACGCTGAGATGAGCAGAGCAGGAGTCCGGACCTTAACTAGCCAACCTAAGCAACTTGCCCAACCTAACAGAGTTACGGGGGCAGGGCAGGACTCCAACTTCATGTGGTGATGTTAGTTCAGGACAGAACAGGAAAGGTCACCCCAGCAATGTGGAGCTTTTAAATTCAAAAAAATAAAAGCAAAAAGACTGGAGATTAATTTTGTTTTTCAGCTTTAATGTTTAATACTCCAAATAAGAAATATATTATGAAGTGATCCTTCTAATTTTGGCAAACCAGAGTTTTCTAGCCATCCATTGGCCCCTGCCAACTCCTAACAGTCAACCTTATCAACTGCTAAACCTCTAGGACTAAGGAATAAGACAATGAAAAACTAAGAAGAGGTGATGAGAAACAGAAACAGGGAAGCTAGACAGAGAGGAGATGTAGCTCCTGAAAACTAACACAGACAAAATTATGAACCTATAGATGAAGATGTACTGTGCCTTCTCTGGAACCAATTCTGCCATCCTTGACAACACTAAAAACAGTATTTCAGCCTTCCATTTATATTTTTGTTGTTGTTGTTGTTGTTTGTTTGCTTGTTTTCAGCCTTCCACTTAAAGCAAAAGGCAAATTTTTAAATATTTCATATCTAAGGTGACAATTGACCTTGTCATTGCTGCTGCTTCCCTACTCAGTTCTGAAAGGTGATAGGCAGGATGGACATACATAGCCATCCAGGTCATGCTACCCAAAGAAAGCAAAGTAGAAGAAGGCAAATTCTCATATACAGGTGCTTTATTTATCCTGGTAAGATCAGCATAAATGCTCAAAACCAGTCCTACCTTCCAGAAATGTAGTTCATAATCACCGGAAGCTATTAAAGGCCGGCTATGATAGGCCTACAGAGAAAATTTCCTCCTACCCCCTCATTTACCATCTGAAAGACATAACAATCTTTGCAGAGGTATAGGCCTAAAATTCTCAAATGTTCTCAGGATTTGTTTTTGAAGTCATTCTGCCAGAGGTCGAGTTGATTTGGATCCCAAGTCCAGCTAGAATCTCTCTGATACTTTGATTTGATAAAAAGATCTTTCCTATCCATTAGGTTCTTACCAAGATGGTGATTTTTGTATATTATCTATGTATTTCCAAGCATAGATAATCCAAAGGACAGAGTAAATGGAGGTCCTATTATGTTTATTACTATGATGTAGTATTTAACATGACCCAAGAGAAAAAAATTTAAGGAGGAAAAATTTGATTTATTTTATATTTTCCCCTCTCCCTTTATAGCCAGTGGTACCTGGTTTCTTTGGTAACATTGGCTAATATTATGTGTCTGACCAGTTGAATTCATTTCCCCCATATAGGCTAATACATTTAAACAAGCTGCCAGTCATAAGAGTTTTCTCTACATGTTTAATTCCTGTTCATCTCTCAATCCTTTTCAGTCTTGCTTCTGTCCCACAGAGCTGCTGAAATGCTCTGTCATCTATAAAATGGTGATAATAATGGCTTCCTTGTAGGGTCATTGTGTAGATTAGCACACTTAACAAGGTTCCTCAATAAATTACAGCTATTATTACCACTCAAGTCACCAATGACCTCCTGATTGACAAATGGCTTAAGTCCTCATCTGCTGAGCTGTCTGAAGCACTTGACACTCTCGGCCATACCTCCTGAAACTCTTCCAAGAAACCATTTGTTCATACATTCATTCTTTCAGCAAATATAAATGGAACATCTGTTATACTAATCAGTCAGTGTTCTAGGCACTGGGGATACCATGGTAAGCAGGGCAGAAAGTCCTTGCCCTCTTGGAGCTTTTATTTCCTCTATAGATGAAAATAGACAAATATGTATAAAAAAATATTAGCTAACATTTGTTGAGCCCTTAAGTTGCACCAGGCAACATTCTCTTTTTTTTTTTTTTTTGCATATTTTAACTCATTTAGCTCATTTAACTTATAGGAGATGGGTAGTATCATTATTCTCATTTTATAGTAGAGGACATCAAGACACAGAGAAGTTAAGTCTTGGCCAAGGTCACTAAGTTTGTAAGTAATGGAGACAAGATTTCAATCAAAGCCATCCACTCCATAATCCAGGCTCTTAAATGTGATGCTCTACTAAAGAAAACAGAATGAGATCATGCAAAGAAATCTACTATAGATGGGGTGGACAGGGAAGTTTTCTTTGAGGAGGTGATATTTGAAGAGAAAAAACTTGAATACTGAGAAAGAATGAGAGATGTATGGTGTCCTGGAAGCCACGTTCTATGGACTGAATTATGTGTCCCCACAAATTTATATGTTGAAGCCCTAATCTCCTAAGTGACTGTATTTGGAGGTAAGGCTTTTAGGATGTAATGAAGGTTAAATGAGGTCACTAGAGTAGGGTCTGAAAGGATGGGTGTCCTTATAAGAAGAGGAAGAAAGAGAGCTCTCTGTCTCCCTACCCATATGCACCAAAGAAAGGCCGTGTGAGGACAAAGGGAAAAGGCAGCTGTCCACAGCCAGGAAGAGAGTCCTCATCAGAAACTGAGCCCTACCAACTGTGAGAAAATACATTTCTGTTGTTAAGCCACCCAGTCTACGGCATTTGTTTTGGCAGTCCAAGAAGACTAAGATAGCAAGTCAAGTCCAGAAACCTAGGAAGATAATGCTTCTCAAACACTCAGTGAAAGACAACCAAGGATTCACCAGAGCATTTGGAAAGATGGACCTTGAAAAGAGGTGTTACAATGAGTTCAAAAGAGGAAAAGAAGAGCAACTATGGACAACTTGTTCAGGGAGTTTTGCTACATAAGGAAGCAGAGAAACAAATGGTTAAGAGAGTCATGACATTAGACGAGGAATTTTAAGGTGGGAGATATTACAGAATGTATGCTGACAAGTTAATCTCATAGAGGGGGAAAAACACTTGAGATATGATAGCAGGAGGATAATTACAGGAAAACATTATTGAATAGGGAAGAAGGAATGAGATCCAATGGACACATAGAGAGGTTGGCCATAAATATAGGGACAATCCATCCATTGTACCAAAAGGGGAGACAGGATCCATAGGTATATGCACAAGGAGGTGGGGGGGAGGCAATATCTCCCTTGAACCAGAAGGGGAAGCAAGGTCCGGAAGTGCATGTGCTGCTAGAATAGAAGATTCTCATTCATAACTGGACACTACTGTTATGATCTTCCCCCCCTTGTACAGGTAAGGAAACTGAGTCCCAGAGATAACAAGTAACTGGCCCAAGTAGTTCCCTCAGCTAGTGAATGGCAAAACTAGGATTTGAACTAAAACTGCTTCTTCTGATTGCTATTTTTTTCTTGAGTAAAGTGAACAAGGCTCCATCATTAGTTGAAAGTGAAAAGGAAGAGGCAATTTGGGAGTTTTGGAAAAAGAGGACAAGGTCAGATAATCATCTTAGAGATTAGAACAGCAAACTGACTAGTGATGTAGAATCAGATTTCCAGGCTACATTGAAGGTTTTCTTGCCATGAATTTAAAAAGAAACCAGTCTGTATAGTTTCATGTATTTCTTTTGTAATGTTTTATTGCATCTACAACCCTATTTAATTGCCCAAATATAAGTGTTCTACAGGGCTTGGGATTTGTCAGGAGTAACCATTAAGATTTTGATGCTTTAGACTATAGGGTATTTGACGCTAAAACTTTTGGAAGTGGTGCACTTATTTATTAATCGTGTCAAACCCTAGGGTCAGACAAGAAAAGGTTAGGGTGGGGAGAGTTGTGGATGAAAGTGGAAGGCAGTAATGAGGTCAAAGAAAGGAGAAACAGGGTGTGAATATTGAAATTTCTAGAAAATGGCAGGAATAACAATGGAGGGAAAGGCAGTGAGCCGAGTACTGAAATCTTACATGACTGAGAGTGGTGTCTAAGCAATAGGTGATTGCAACAGGAACAAGGAAAAGTTGGTGTGGTCTAACCTCATCTGCTTCTAAAGAACCAGAGATTTGAGAATGAAAGAAGGGATAAGTTTCCAGAAAAAACAATAAGGAGCAAGAAAGATACAATCCCCAAACCACACTCAAAGACAACCCTTTCAACTCCTTCGGATGAAGTTTTGCTATTTTACCTTATATTCCTAAATAATATGCATATGTTGCCACTTCTGGACTTCAAGTTATTATTATTTTGCACTATTGAAAGAAAACAGATCAGCTGTTTTAGGATTGTGGGCACATGCGCACGCGCGCGTGCGCACTCACACACACACACACACAAACACCCCCTGAAACTGTTCTGATAATTTGTATTAATTTTGTGCTTTTCTTTCTGAAAACTTATAAAAACAATTTTGGTCTCTCATATTTGAAATTCATTATTTATGGGCACTTGGTGGACTCTTTCAATCTGACTCATGCTCTTTGGATTGAGGAAAATTTCTTGATTTATTTCTTTGGGGCTAGACTTTCTACCATGATTTCTCTTCTTATTCAGATGTTGCTTGGTCATCTCATTTTCTTGTTTTCTCTCTCTACTTTCCATTTTTTAATCATTTTGCTCTAGGAATTTTAACAATCCTGGAGGAATAAATTTCGTCACTTTCTTTGTTTTGGGCTTTCCCTGCCATGTGCAAAAAATAAATTTAGACTTTTCAAAGTCTTTTTAAGTAGTTTCAATGGTTTAGTTTCTTAAGCTCCCTCCTCCTTCCACTGCCTTCCTCCATCTATATTCTGGGGCAGTCAGCAAGCTTCCTCATGGCTTTCCAGAATAAGGGATCAGAGTTTCTCTATTCCCTTTTCCATAGGGAGGACAGCCTTTTGAAGTTCTTGGATTTATGGTCTTCATACCCATACCAAAGGTATGGTTCTATCCTCCACCTGGGCCTTAAAATTCTACCCACTCTCCTACCATGGGTTCTACATCTGGTCCTATATCTATGCAGTGACAGCCCCTTTTTACCACTCTGGTTCTGATTTCCTGCTTAATTTTTGGCCAAGCAGGCATTTATTTTAAATTTAGCTATGTAGGAAAAAAAAAAAGGTAGTTTTGTTAGAATATTTATTTGGTATTCTATGAGTTTGTGAAGAAAGAAAACTGTCACTTCTCTGATATATCCATTACCCTTCTCTTAGCATAGTGCCAACATCATCTCCACCATGTTACCTGCAATATGACATGCCTACGTGGTGTACTAAGTTCTCCCTTTGCCCTTGTACAAGTCACTCCTTCCTCCTTCTATTTTCAGAATTAATGGCCTAACAAGCAGTCTGATTTTGTCGCTCCAGTCCTTAAAAGCCTCCTTTAGTACACTATGACTTTTAAGATCAAGGTTACTAGCCAGGCCATAGTCAAAGTCCTTCAAAACTTGAGCCCAACTGTTATGGACTAAATGGCATTCTCCTCCCCCAAAGTAATATGTTGAGGTCCTAATCCTCAGTACTTTAGAATGTGACTTTTTTTGGAGATAGGTCCTTTAAAGATAACTAAGGTTGAATGAGGTCATATGAGTGGGCCCTAATCCAATATGACTTGTCTGTATAAGAGAAAGACATGCCAGGGATGTTAAAAGCACCGAGAAAAGGCCATATGAAGACATGGCAAGAAGATAGCCAACTGCAAGCCAAGGAGAGAGGCTATAGGAGAAACAAAGCTGGCCAAAACCTTGATCTTGGACGTCTAGCCTCCAGAAATGTGAGAAATAAATTGCTGTTATTAAGTCACCAGTCTGTGGTATTTTGCTGTTGCAGCCTTAGCTGGCCAATACGCCAGTCTATCTTGTTAGTCTTATGTTCTATTATATCCCTTTCCTGTATCCCAGATGTGGCAAACTATTAATCATTCCTCAGTTGGGTGAATTGTCTTTCATGACTGTAAACTCCAAGGAATACTGTGTTCACCAGATGTGGGAGGTTGAGTAAGGGTTTCTAAAGTCATTCAGGTCCTAATCCTTGAAACCTGTAAATGTTAACTTATACAGCAAAAGGGACATGCAGATGTGACTAAATTAAGGAACTTGAATTGAAAAAAAAAATCATCCTGGATGATCCAGTGGGGCCCTAAACATATCATAAGTAAAATGTAATGGCAAAAGCAAGAGGCTGAAGAGACTTGAAGAAGAGGTCACAATCCAAGGAACGTGGAAAGCCTCCCAAAGAAACCAGCCCTACTGACATCTTGACTTTATCCCAGCAGATCGATTTAGAATTTCTGGTCTCCAGAGCTGTAAGATAATAAATTTTTGTTGTTTTAAACCAATAAGATTATAGTAATTCATTTCAGTAGCCATGAATCTAATACGCCCAAAAATTTCAAGTCATCTTTCAAGCCAGATTCCATGCCATTTCTTTTGTGAAGCCTTCCATTATTCCTTTATGCTGGGTCATGTTGCCTTCTTCAGTTACCTTGAAAAAAATCTGCCTTACTCTAGTTCTTATTTTACCACTTTGGAGTTTTAAAAACTTTTTGTTTTCTAAAAATTATAATCTCACAGGAAATTGGAAAAATGGTGTCATGTACCTATCTTCCAGCTTCCTCCAACAATGACAACTTACAAGACAATAGTACAATATCAAAACCAACAAATTGACATTGTTAACTACACTATACACCTTCTTTAGTTTTCATCACTTACATTGGGTTTTATTTATTTATTTTTTTAGTAGATTGTGAGTTCTCCGAAGTCAGGCACCATGTATCTTGTTCAACTTTATATTCATAATGCCTAAGGGACTCTGGGGTTTTAATAACTGTTTTTAAAATTAATGAGGTGAGATAAAAGGAAAAAAGAAGAGAAGACAGGAAAGATGATGAGATGAAATAAATTTGGGCTTGTTTGCTCATAATATTTACAATTACAGGTATATCTTGGGTTGAAGGCAAGATCCAAATGGAACAATAGGTTTTAATGACATTAAAATTTTAATGACAAAAAAAAAATTTTAATGACATTTTAATTCTGTGCTCTGACTTCTTGGTATATTTTTTCACATTTGAAAAACTTAAGAACACATGCATTTTCATTACATGTACCGTGCATCACTTCAATTAAGAATTCTTTCAAAACCATGTAACAGTTCAGATGTTGAAAACTTTACTAATTTAGTTAGAATTTTCCAACAGGAATAGCTAAAAATAAATAACATTTTGTGTAGAACATATTTTTCTTGCTGAGCTTCACATACAAAATCCTGTATTCATGAAAAGTCTTATGTGAGAAACTGAGAATAAGGTGGCACATCTGAAAGGTATATTGATAAAATTTGGGCAGTGCCTGTTCCTCTATGGCCAATACTTAGAAAATGAAGCATTTATTTTCTATTTGGCAATTTCAAGACAATTCCATGTTTTATTTCTCAACTAAGCTACATAAAGCTATTTTAAATGATACTTAAGTCATTCCATGAGGCTGAAGATGAAGAGTTCAGTCACAGGTCACCAAAGGTGAAGTTATCTGATCTTTGGAGGAACAGCAGGAGTCCAAGCTCAAGTGTCAAATCTGTCTTCCAGCCATGGATGACCTTGTTCTATGGACCAGCTTTGGGGGCTTTTGTAAAGAAACGGGAGAGGGGTAAAATTCACTACTTGCCTACCATGCACCAGTTACTTTAAAGACATTATCTCTTTTAATCCTCCCCATAATTACACTATAGCTCTTATTAGTACTGATTTTATAGATAAAGAAACTGAAGCTCAGAGATGAAGCAATCCACCCAGGCCACACAGCTATTACGTGACAGAGCTCAAGTCTATCTCAATTTGACTTGTAACCTCACACTCTGTTTTTTAGAGTTGATGACTTTCTGCAAAAGCCATGGTTTTCTATTTTGACTGCACACGAGAACCAACTTGGTTAGCTTCCAAAACCACCAAAGCTGAGGCTGCACCACTTGGGGTGGGACCCTGGTTTCTGTATTTTTAAAAGCTTTCCAAATGATTCCAGGATGCAGGAAGGTTTTAGAAGGAAAGAAAGACCTCAAAATAGACTGAATGGAGTGCTGCCCAGAGAGTTTGATTGAAGAAGCATGAAAGGTCCACATACTTAATAATATCTCCCTAAATTGGCCTTCTAGCATGCCTAATATTCCTATCATCTGCAACATTTCTTTGGGGGAAAGTATCTATTCTCCAGAATGTCATTGCTAAAATGCAAATAAGTCACCTAATAGGAGAGACGCATTAATATATTATTGTCCAAGCCTAGATTACATGATTTTTTCTCGGTCAACATTTTTAATCACCATCTTGGAGGAAAAACACACAAGTCTTGCTCATTAAATTTGCAGCAGACAGACACCGACCTGGAAGAGCTCGTTTGTTAGAATTTGAGATCAGACCTTTCCATTTCATCCCCTGCCCCCCAACAAAAGTCTCCAGAGTCTGAAACACTGGACTCAGATAGAGAATTAATGTCAAATTCTAAATGCAGACTTGAAATATGAATAGCACAAAAAACTTATTTCAAAATAATCCATTTGGAAAGAAGATATTAATATACTTTAAGGTACATATGGACTGAACTATGACCTGGCTGATAAAAAAAGATGAAATATTAGGCTTCATAAATAGAGGTATCACATATAGATCATTTAGAAAATTATGTTTCCCAGGAAGTTGAAAACAGATAGTGTCCAGATAAGGGGTGGCAATCTGAATATGGAAGAATTTGGAAACCACATCAACTAAGGAAAAAGTGCAACTTAACAGTCATTTTCTCTGTTGGACTTTCCTAGAATATACCCCACACGCTTAACTAGAAGAAGTCCTACTTATAAATGCTTTATTTCTTTGTTCATAGAGTTTCATAACACTGTTGGATAGTTAGTTGTATGTTTTGTCCATGATAGACTGTGATGCCCTCGATGCCAGTGACTGAAATTCATTCTTATTTCCCTGCATCTCTATCATAGTAAATATTATTAAATCACTCTTGTGACATTCTTTGCTAGCTGGCTGTATTTTCTTGAAATTTCCTAATTCAAATTTGCCAAGACAAATAAGTTGCTTGGCAGAAGCTAGAAAACAACCTCTCAAGGATGGTGATATCTTCTTTGGGTGGCAGGTTAGACTAGATCATGTTATTTAGACTAAAGATTCCATGATCCACAGATTCCTATAATTCATGATTGGTTTAACAGCTGGTAAGCAGAGAGAACAATCTTGGGAGCAAAGGTGATACATTTTGACTGGACCAGGTAGAGGTTTAGCAACGGTTTTTATATACTGATAGAGATTGTGGGTCAAAAATGCAGAAAAAACATAGATGGAATGGCTCTTCTCTGTCCCTCGATGTCTGAGATCTCAACTGGCATCACTCAAATAGCTGGGGAGCAAGACGAGGTAAGGTTGAGAGATCAACTTCCAGAGTGGCTTCTACATTCATGTATATGAAAAGGGACCTTTGAAGGACAAGATTAGAAAAATTTAAATGAGGCACTTCATGACAGTGGCATAGGAAAATCCTGATCTCACCTCCTCCAATGTACATATCAAAACTACAGCACATAAGAAATAATTCCCTCGGGATCTCTGGGTGGCGCAGCGGTTTGGCGCCTGCCTTTGGCCCAGGGCGCGATCCTGGAGACCCGGGATCAAATCCCACATCGGGCTCCTGGTGCATGGAGACTGCTTCTACCTCTGCCTATGTCTCTGCGGCCCCCCCCCCCCCCCGGCTCTGTGACTATCATAAATAAATAAAAATTTAAAAAAAAGAAATAATTCCCTCTGGGGGGGGGGGGAAAAACCCTGAAAACTAGCTAAACTGCTCTCCAAATCAAGGGGTAAAAGAGAATCATCAAGACATGTAATAGAGACAGAGATATGGTCTCACCAAAAACCCTACCCATGGTACAGTGACCCACAATCAAAAAGACCTCATAAATTTGGAGCTTCTTCTTGAGGAGCAAGGGGTTTGTGCCCCAGGTCAGGCATTGCAAATCTTGAGAATGGCATCAGAGAGATGATCCCTCAAAACGTCTGGCTTTGAAAATCAATAGAGACTTATTTCCAAGATACCCAAAGGACTGTAGGGAATTGAGATTTTACTCTTAAAGATATCACACACAGATTTGCTCATCTTGGAGTCCAGTGCAAAAACAGTAGTTTAAAAAGCATGTGGACTATATGTGAAGGAGACTTATTTGCTAATCTTAAAGTATCTAGGGTCTGTTGGGACTTCCTCCAATGATGGAGGCACTGGTGGGCAGTTTTTAAAGCAGAAAGTTTGAAGACCAGAACAGAGTAGTATGATATAGTCAAACTGTTACCAAACATTCAAAAAAGATTTAGTACCTGTCTTCAAACTCTTCCCAAAAATGAAGAGGAAGAAATGCTTCCAAACTTATTTTACAAGGTTGGTGTTACCCTGATACCAAAACCAGACAAGGACACCACAGAACAAACAAACAAAAAATAACTACAGGGCCAATATCCCTGACATACATAAATGCAAAAATCCTCAACAAAATATTTAAAAACTAAATTCAATAATACATTAAAAGTATCCTACATTATGATCAAGTGGGATCTATCCCAGAAACGCAAGGATGGTTCAACACCTGCAAATCAATCAACATGATACACCACTTAAAATGAAGGATAAAAAAAAAAATCTATGATCATTTCATTAGATACAAGAAAAGGATTTGACAAAATTCAGCACCACTTTATGATAAAAACTCTCAACGAAGTGGGTATAGAAGGAATGTACCTCAACATAATAAAGGCCATTATATGACAACTCCACAGGTGACATCATATTTAATGATGAAAAGCTGAAAGTTTTCCTCTAAGATTAAGACCAAGACAAGGATGTTCACTATCCCTGCTTTTATCCAACATAGTACTGGAAGTTCTAGCCACATTAGTTAAAAAATAAAAAGAAGTAAAAACATCTAAATTGGAAAAGAAGAAGTACATTTGTCACTATTTGTAGAAGACATGATTTCATAGATAGAAAACCCAAAATACTACCAGGTACAAAATTAGTATGCAAAAATTGATTGCATTTCTATTCACAGTGAACTATCAGAAAGACAAATTAAGAAAACAATCCCATTTACAATTATATCAAGAGAATAAAATACCTAAGAATAAATTTAACAAAGAAAGTGAAAAAGTTGTGTACTAAAAACTTTAAGACACAAGATAGAAGAAGACACAAATGGAAACATATGTCTATACTTATGGATTAGAAAAGTTAGAATTGTTGAAATGTCTATATTGTCCCAAACAATCTAAGAGATTCAGTGTAATTCCTACCAAAATTCCAATGACATTTTTCACAGAACTAAAATAAACAATCACAACTTTTTTATAAAACTGAAAAGACCATCATGAATAGCCAAACAATGTTGAGAAAAAAGAACAAATCTAGAGGCAGTACACCCTAAAATTTCAAACTGTATTACAAACCTATAGGAATCAAAACAGTATGGAATTGGCATAAAAACAGAAACACAGATCAACGGAATGGAATAAACCCACACATATATGATCAATTAATTTATGACAAAGGAAGCAAGAATATACAATGGGAACAGGAAAGTCTCTTCAATAAACAGTGTTGAGAAAAATGGGCAGCCATATGCAAAAGAATGAAATTAGGCTACTATGATATGCCATAAACAAAAATAAATTCAAAATGAATTAAAGACTTCAATGTAAGACTTAAAACCATAGAATCCCTAGAAGAAAACATAGGCAGTACCTCTTTGCTATCAGTCTTGGCAATGATTTTTTTTATTGGACTCCAAAGGAAAGAGTAAGAAAAGCAAAAATAAAAAGGAAATAAAAATTAAAAACATCAAGCTAGGGACACCTGGGTGGCTGAGGGATTAAGTGTCTGCCTTCGGTTCTGGGTGTGATCCTGGAGTCCCAGGATCAAGTCCCACATCAGGCTCCCTGCATGGAGCCTGCTTCTCTGCCTATGTCTCTGCCTCTCTCTCTGTGTGTCTCTCATGAATGAATAAATAAATAAAATCTTTAAAAAGAAAAAAAAATCAAGCTAAAAAGATCTTCACAGTGAAGGAAATCACCAACAAAATAAAAAGGCAGACTACTGAAGGAGGGAAATTTTTTATATCATATATCCAATAAGGAATTAACATCCAAAACATATGAAGAACTCATACAACTCAATAAGAATGAAACAAACAATCCAATTTTAAGTATGGGTGGAGGATCTGAATAAGCACTTATCAGAGAAGACATACAGATAGCCAAGATACACATGAAACGCCCAATATCATTGATCATGAAGGAACCACAAATCAAAACCACAATGAGATATCATCTCACATCATTTAGAAAGGCTAGCATGAAAAAGACGAGAAACAAATGTTGGTGAGGATGTGGAGAAAAGGAAACTCTCGTGCACTGTTGGTGGGAATGTAAATTGGTGCAGCCACTGTGGAAAACAGTATGGAAGCTCCTAAAAAATTGGGGGATCCCTGAGTGGTTCAGCGGTTTGGCGCCTGCCTTGCGCCCAGGGTGTGATCCTGGAGTCCCGGGATCAAGTCCCATGTCGGGTTTCCTGCACGGAGCCTGCTTCTCCCTCTGCCTGTGTCTCCACCTGTGTGTGTGTGTGTGTGTGTGTGTGTGTGTGTGTGTGTGTGTGTGTGTGTCTCATGAATAAATAAAATTTAAAAAAAAAGAAGTTCCTAAAAAATTTAAAATAGAACTACTATATAAATACTAAATCACTATGTTATACCCTGAAACTAATATTCTATGCTAATTATACTCAAAAAAAAAAAAAACAGAACCACCATATGATCCAGCAGTTTCAATTCTGGATATTTATCTGAAGAAAACAAAAACACTACTCTGAAAAAATATATACACACTCCTATGTTCATTGTTACATTATTTATAATAGCCAAGATAGAGAAATAACCTACGTTGTCCACTGATGGATGAATGGATAAAGAATACAGTAGAATACTACTAATCTATAAAAAAGAATGAAATCTTCCCATTTGAGACAATATGGATGGACCTTCAGGGTGTCATGCTAAGTGAAATAGTAAGTCAGTTAGAAAAAGACAAATGCCATATGATTTCACTTATATGAGGAATCTAAAAAGCAAAAACAAACAAAACTCATAGATACAGAAAACAAATTGCTGATTGCCAGAGGGGAAGAGTGTTGGGGATTGGGCAAAATGGGTGAAAGAAGTCAAATGTACAAATTTCCAGTTACAAAATAAGTAAGTCATGGGATGTAATGTATAGCATGGTGACTATAGTCAATAAGATTGTATTGCATATTTAAAAGTTACTAAGAGTAAATCTTAAGATTTGTCATCACAAGAGAAAAATTCTTTTACCTGTGTGCTGATGGATGGTAACTAGAATCCTTGTTGTGATAATTTTGCAGTATATAAAAATCTCAAATCATTATTGTACACCTGAAACTATTATATATCAATAAAAAATTATTTTCCCTCCATAAAAATTTTATAAAAGACAAGACAAGATCAATGAAACTGCTTATAAAAGCATTTACATGTGACCTAGCCAGCAGAGCAGTCACAGAGTAGTTGAATATTTTACATGGTGTTTCAGGGCTTTAAAACAAGTGTTCCAGAAGCACAAGGCAGAATAAAGGACTATTTTTTACTTCTGCTATAATATATTAGTTGAAGCAGTTACAATTTTTTCCAAAGTTAAGGGTAGGAGTTATAGACCTCACCTCTTAATTGGAGTGAGGTCAAAGAATTTACAGCTATCTTTTTAAAACCATCAGAGTAACAGACTAATATGCCTTCTGAGAATGACAGGAGTAAGAAAAAAAAAACAGATTAAATTTTTTAAGAAGCAGCAACAGTTCTCAAAGAATTGCTGGTGTAAACAATATTTAAAAGGCTAAGATGCCAGAGAAAAGATGATGTGCTAACATCTTCTGACCACTGTTTTTCCTGAGAGTATTTGCTGATTCTTCGGATAGGAAGCCAAGAATCCACTCAGAGGACCAAGACATATAGCTTCTGTTGAAGAAGCAGAGAAGCCCCTGAAAAAATCAGCGATCTCACAGGGAAACAAAGTAAAAAATTGGAACTTGAAGTTGCCATGACAGGCAAAATTTGATGGGGGGGCACAATCCTACTGAGAAGAGGTCTTTAGGGAAGTAAGCCTAACTCTGCCTATTTTCTCTCAGAATATTTGCTTATTTTACAGAAAAGGAGGATAAGATTCAAGTGGCAAAACAGAGTTTTCCACTCTCTCTTAGTGCTGAGAGGACAAAATATAAAAGTGATTCTCAGGAACCACCATTGGGGAGGGGCCATAATAAGCACATCAGAATATTAGTTGGAAAACTCTGAGGATGATATTCTAGGAATATGGACACAAATTAGATGTACATAGAATTTTGGAAAATTATATTCCAACCTTGAATCAGTTCAATGACCATTTAAATTAAATTTATCTGCTACTAACCTGTCAGTTCATCAGAGGCTAAGATAAACTCTTTGTGGAAGGATATAGCATTAAGAGCCTCTAATAATTAACAGAAACAATGTATGGCCGTCAGGAAAATATTACCAGGTATGGCAAGAAACAGAACCAAGAGAAAAAGCGACAATAGAAACAGACCTGCAGATGATCCATTTTTTTTCAGTATTATTAGAAATGGACTTTGATAGCTATAATTATTACATTAAAAAAATAGGTATCAAGATAGGGAATTTCACTAGATACCTACCATTTATTTTAAAAAGGAAATCGAAATTATAGAATTAAAATAGAGTAACTAAAATTGAGAACTCAATAGATCAGTGTCCTACCAGATGAGGCATAGAAGAAAAGTTGATTAATTAGGAGACCAACTGATAGAAAACATCTAGGTTGTAGCACAGAAAACTAAAAGGATAGCAAATAGAAGAGAGCATAAAGATATATAGACATGGCCAAAAGAGAGGATAAAAGAGAAATGGAAGAAAAAGTATTTGAAAAAATAACATTTTTGAAGACTAATCAATGATGTTGGCCGTAATAAGCCCTAAGAGGATACAAATGGATAAACAAGCAAAAAAAGAGGATACAAACCCTCAAGGAGGATACAAATGGATAAACAAACAAACAAACAAACAGAAAAACCTCTCATCTAAGCTCAGAATAATAAAGTTTCTGAAAAAACAAAAAGGAAATCTAAAAAGTAGGCAGAAATTTATATATAGTAAATAGTTGTGTTAAAACTGACAGATTGTTCTTTGTAACAGAAATGATGGAAGTCAGAGGATAGTAGGACTTTAAAGTACTGAAAGAAAAAGGTCAACACAAAATTTTTTATTCAGTAATAATATTCTTCAAAACTGAAGATCAGATAAAGATGTTTCTAGAAAACAAAAGTTGAGTGAATTCATCACTAGGAGGGCTTAAACTAGAAGAAATACCAAAGATTGGATGGAAACTGATCCCAGGAGACAGGGAAATACAGAAAAGAATGAGGAGCAAAGTATATGTTAAATAGGTAGATAAACATAAATGAATATTGAACACAAAATCATAATCATGCCTTTTGGGGGGCTGTACAAAATACATGGAATTAAATTGCATTATAACAATAACAGAAAAGCCAAGAGTAAGTAAATGGGATTAAAGTACACTAAAGTACTTGATATTAAGTACTTTATATAAATTCTAATGAATCAAGGCTGTATGTTAATAAAACAAGATTAGAGAGAGGGAAGACAAAGGATAGAAATATTGGATTTATCTAAAATAAGTCAAGAGCAGAGACGGAAAAGAGAATAAAGTAAGTGAGACAAACAAAATAAGCAGCTATAAACCCAAGAATAAGTAGATGCAAAGCCAAGTTCTCTAAATACACCAATTTAAAAACCAAAACTGTCAGATTTGATAAAACATAAAACCCAGCTATACACTTCTTTAGACCTTAAATAAAAAACATGGATATTTTAATGAAGATGATGGAAACAGCTATGCCATGCAAATCAAGTAAAGGAAGAGCCTGAGAGGATTTGGAGATCCTTTGCTCTCCAAGATGAGTCACCCTTTCACGTTAGAGATCATGATGCTGAGGCCCAGAGTGGCAGCTGGTCATCCAGGATAAGGACTCTGCAGGATTCTGATTCCCAGCTCTGTCATTTCATACAACGTCATAAAATTGAAATGGTTGTACTTTCCATCATTTCTCATTGATTCCCAAGTCAGAGTGCTGTGTTAATCTGAGTAGAGTCCATCATGACGAGCAGTGTTTGGGGGAGAACAGAGCCCTAGGAATATATTTCTGAAATAGTTTTCTGTGGAAGCTGTGAGGGACTTTTGATTTGTGTAGTATGATTTGTAATCTCTGCTGCCCAGCTCAGAGGATGGATGTGTGGGGAGTGAGAGATCCCTTCACATGCTTCGTTGTTGTGGGGTTTTTTTTTTTCCTCATTCCCTTTTCACTCTCTTCTCCTCTTCCCCATCAAAGATTTATGACTGGGGAAAAGATAAAAGAAAAACAAATGCAAACTCCAAGCCTAGAGAGTCTTCTTGACTATATTTCAGCTTTCCTAACAAATTGCCTGATCAAGTTCACCTGGCTCAGTCAACAAATCAGATGGGAAATTTTAACCCATTGTCCACCAGTATCATATTGGGGGTAGATGGTATTTATTTGTCTGACATTATCATGTAGTAAAACTAGCTATCAATTATTGTACAAAATGAAAATATTCAAAGAAATTGCAGCAGGTGCTGCCTTCCCCGACAGTGACCAGCAGCCTCAGGTTTGCCCTAGTTTCTGGGCTGGTCAGAAGTAGGGCAGGAAGTATATACAGTCTGAACCTTTGGAACTGGGTTATGTGGTCAACTGGGCTCACTAACTGTCATGGCAGAGATAGCCCGAGATGACTTCAAAGTCTCTGAATTATAACATCCCCCCCCCCACCAATATTATAGATTTAGACACTTAGTCTGTTCAAGCTTCTATAACAAAACACCATGGACTGAGTGGCTTATAAACAACAGAAATTTTATTTCTCACAGTTCTAGAAGCTGGACAGTCCAAGATCAAGTCACCAGAAGATTCAGTGTCTGGCGAGGGCCCACTTCCTGGTTCACAGATGATCATCTTTTCACTGTGTCCTAACACAACGGAAGAAGCAAGGAAGGTCTCTGGGGTCTCCTTCTTAACAGCACTAATCTCATGCATGAGGATTCTACTGTCATGACAAAATCACCTCCCAAAGGCCCCATCTCCAAATACTGTCACATTGGGTGTTAGGATTTAACATATGAATTTTAGAGGGATGTAAACATTTAGTATGCAGCAGGCACCTACAATTATACCTCGTTCCATAGTCTTCCCCTCTAATATAATCCGGGACCAGAGCTCTGGCTTAGAGATTCTCTGTCTGGGCCCCTGAAAGCCTGCTCAACTCCTCTTTCTTAGAACTCCAGCCTGAGAAGCAGTCATTCCACATTCAGTACAATTCAGCACAATCTCAAGAACCAGGAGAGAATTCGGCCTTTACTGGAAGTTACAAATTCCTGCTTAAACTGTTCAATTCTGGCCTCCCTCGAACAGTTCCTTAACTGCCTCTAAGCTTACAATATCCTTCAACATTGTGTTTCAAACTGTTCAACCACTTGTGTGGGTTCCAGTCAAAACTTGGTGTATTAGTTGGGGTTCTCCAGAGAAACAGAAATCATGGGAGATTATCTGTCCATCTATCATCTATCGATCTATCTGCCTACCTATCATCTATCATTCATCATCTTAATCTATCTATAATGAGATTTATTATAAGGTATTGGTTTATGGGATTATGGAGACTGAGGAGTTCCATGAACTGCCACCTGCAAGCTGGGGACCCAGGACAAGTGGTGTTATAAATTCCAATCTGAGTCCAAAAGCCTCAGAACCAAAGTGACAATGGTATTAGTGCCAGTCCAAATGCAGGAGAAGACCAATGTCTCAGTGCAGTCAGGCACAAAAAGAAAATTAGACTTTCCTCTACTTCTTTGTTCTATTCAGGTCTTCCACAGGGTGGATGATGCCCACCTACACTGAGGAGGACCATCTGTTTTATCCACTCTACCAATTCAAATGTTAACTTTTTCCTGAAGCACTCTCATAGACACACCCAGAAATGATGTTTAACCATACACATGGGCACCCCCCTGACCCAGACAAGTTGACACACAAAATTAACCACAGCAGTTGACCAGCCTCTCTTGTCTGTTGGGTCCTGGTGATCTTGCTAACACCAACAGAAACATTGGTTCTCCCAGTCCCCCAGCATGCCTTGCTCCCGATTATGCACTCACCATCACAGTATGCAGCACATGGAGACTGCTTAACTGGAATTTATCATCATATCACAGTAAAGACCTAATAAGATGTTCCCAAGAGGATCGGGTGCTCAGAACCATATTTCAGGCTGCCCGCCCTCTGCTGCCAGGTATAATTATGAACTGCTACCCATTTTCAGTTAGTTATCTTTTGTCATTCTAAATCCCTTAAACAATTTAGAGTCTTTGTTTCTTTTTTCCCCCCTTGATGACATTTTATCCCTATTATTATTATTATTATTATTATTATTATTATTAAATAAAACTCCTTACCCTTAGAAGGAAAGGCCATTTAAAATTGAAACCCCACAAAACAGAAGAAGTGAGAAGCATAGATTTCCCTCAGTGACCCTTTTTTCATTCCCTCTGCATTAAGCAAGTGTGCATTAGGCTTAATAACTTTAAGTTAATGTTCAAAAGGGACAGTGGAAGTCTTGGAAGTGACACTGTGAATATTGAAGTCCAAAGGGTAAAGAGAATGTGATATCTTTCTCACAGCTGATGAGGGAGCAGCCTCATCAAAGGGGAATGAGAGTGGTAGTCTAGATACCACCAGAGTCCCTTACAGTTATAAAATTCTAAGTGGTCAGTGGGGACAGCCCAAATATGATGGGTTAAAGGGTGAAGGTAATCATTAAGCACCATATTTGGCCCTAATAATTTCCCTACCTCTTATTGATTTAAATGGATATATTGCTGTTAATATCCCAGAAATACTTTTCAGAGGGTCCCTTGAAACTCTATTATAGATTCCAGTCCCATTTGAAGACTCTGGGTTATTTTCTGGCCAGTTGCCCATAAAAGTAAGAGCCAATATTCATTGAGACTTTTGGTTGTAAACCTTAGAAACCCATGCTGGCTACTTAACAAAAGAGAATTTATTAGAAGACAGGGCAAGCTCACGGAATCAATGGGAAGCTGGAGGACATAGGTTGGGAGATGCAGAATGAAGGGGCTCCAGGGGCTGTAGATGAAACTGCACATCTTAGAGTAGGAAGTCCCTGGTCTCCATTACACATCTACCGCTGTGATGAACACAGACTCAGAATAGCCATCTGAATGGCACCCTAGTCCCCTGACTATCTCCTAGCTGTAGCAGGGGACCTGAAAAAGAATGCTAGGATCTCCTGGAGCGGCAGGTAGGTGAGAACTGTCCTCCCATTAAACTGACATTCAACTGACATCCCACCAAAAAAGAAACTGGGGAGGAGCATGATTGAATGACAGCCAGCCAAAGAAAGAGTAAATGTTTGCTACAACAGTCCATTACATCAGGGGGAACACCCTACATATGTCACTCTATGGTGCATATAGTGTATTCAAAATAGAGTGAGCTTTAGGATCGGATAGACTTAGGTGAAGGCCTGGCCCTGCCACCTTCTAGCTGTGTGATCTCACAGGTGATTTTTTTTTTTTCTCTCAGAGTCTCCCTCCTATTGTTATCATGGGACTGAGGGCATAATCCATGCAAACCCTGGCACACAGTAGGCTTTATGATATTACTTTTCTTAATGGAAGATACATTTCTCATTTTGAATCCTCAATGGCTTATAGCCTAGCAAGACATTTCCAAAATCCTTTGACAAAGAGTCTTTGAAATGAAGAAATGGCACAAAACGTTGCAATTAGTAGCCTGCAGCTTGAGCCACGTTCCACAAACAGAAAATCAGGATCTGGGAGGAAAGGCACCTTTTCTCAGCAGTTGTACTAAATGAGGAAGCATCCTTTGCCTCGATAATTGGATGTGTCTCCCCTAGATTGAGAAATTAGATCTCTTTTTTACCCTGTGTTTTACTTTCCCATTTAGGATGCTGAAGTGTCTCTGAATTTTGCAAGTACATTTGCTTAGAATTAATACTATCATCACAGAGGAGCAAGTTTCTTAATTTCTTTTCATGCTAAGTTAGCAGGAAAGATCAAAGTCCTTTCGTCTTATGACTGAACTGTTCAAGCATCTAAAAATGCCTTTAGGACTTCAGAGAGGAGCCACCACAGTGCATGACACTTACATTCGTTTTATAGACTTACGGGTCTGTGAGACATTTTTTCCTTTTTTTGCAAACTAATATAACTAGCTACTGCATAGTATGGCAAATGAAACAAGGACATTTGCTTTCATGAGCCATACTTCCTTAACTAAAAGTGCTCGGCCCACTACACAAAGGTTTTTTTTTGTTTTTTTTTTTTCCCAGCAAAAAAAGATACCTTTGACCTACATGATTTTTAAATTTTAGGGTCTTCTAAAATTATCTAGTATTAGATATATAAATATATCAATTAACATGTGTACTCCTTAAATTTACACAATGTTATATGTCAAATATATTTCAATTGGAAAAAAAAGAAAAAAGAAAACAACTGCCCCTCCCCAATTATCCAGTATTAACTTCAGTTAAACAAGAATGACATTGACATTTTTAACCCGGATTTTAGGATATATAATAAAGCTTTTGATATCTACTGGTGAGCTGCGCCAATGGTATCAAATTCTCAAGGACCCATCATCCTCCAAACCTAAGCATGTAAAACATTCGAATATTATTAACAGAAAATCCCCGACTTAGGTAAGCAGCAGCAGGAATGTTCTAGTAGGAAAAAAAATCACTTCATGGATATTTTCTCTACAAGAATAATACAAAGATTTGGTTGTGAGCATGTTGTTATAATGGAGAAAAACTCAAAGCAAACTAAATGTCCAGCTCTCAGGGATTAAGTAGATAAGATGTGGTCTGTCCTTATAAAAGGATACTTCATCATAGACACTAAAATGAGGGGGGGAAAACATATTTAGAGACATGGAAAGATGCTTATATAGACTATTGGTTAAATGGAATTTATATATTTTTTAAAGATTTTATTTATTTATTCATGAGAGACAGAGATTGAGAGAGGGGCAGAGACACAGACAGAGACAGAAGCAGGCTCCATGCAGGGAGCCTGATGTGGGACTCAATCCCAGGTCTCCAGGATCATGCCCTGGGCTGAAGGCGGCGCTAAGCCGCTGAGCCACCGGGGCTGCCCCTGTTAAATGAAATTTAAATGAATATATTCAGTATGATCTCAATTTTGTAAATATGCACAGACAAAACAGATGACATACCAGGTGCACATTTATTTTTTCCTAGGTAACAAGATTATATTTCATTTTATTTTCTTCCTTTTGTGTATCTGTATTTTCTGAATTTATAGCAAAGAAAACTTTATATCAGTAAGCTATTTTACATAGAAATAGGCATGATTGATATTACTTTGTTTTCAAATCTCAAACTGATACCAGATATTAGTTACTCATGCTCAGTGAAATATCAAATTCATGGAGCAAATGGGTGAGTGTGAGACTTATACATTTTGAATATATACTCTCCTTCCACTTAAAATTCTTTAAGTTCATCTCCAGTATTAAAATTTGGCTAGGGACGCCCAGGTGGCTCAGCAGTTGAGTGTCTGCCTTTGGCTCCCGGCATGATCCCGGGATCCAGTCCCACATCAGGCTTCCTGTGTAGAGCCTGCTTTGCTTCTCCCTCTGCCTGTGTCTCTACCTCTCTCTCTGTGACTCTCAAGAATAAATAAATAAAATCTCTTAAAAAAAATTGGCTAGATGGTGCTGGCACACTTGTAGATATTTTCTTTTTGGAGCTACACTTCCGTTATGTCCTTAATCACGGTGCCTAATGAACACTCAAATATTTGAGCATCACCACTGCAGTTAGTAATCAGTAACCCAAAATAGCAAATATAATATACTAGGAAATAAATATATTCCCACTACACATAACATAAGTTGAATTTTCCCCATCTCCAAAGGACTAGTTAGTATTTATTCTAGTTGATAAAGTTTGAGTCTATTTCTTCCATAGACCCTACACTGGTGATTTGTTTGTGGCAAGAGCACAGAAGCCTTTAACGGGCACTATTGTATTGAAGTCTAACATGGTGTTGGAGTGATTGGGTTCCGGAGCCAGAACACCTGGGTTTCAACTTTGGTTCTACCACCAACTATAAAGCTGTACAGCTTTAGGCAAGTCATTTAATCTCTTTAAGTGTCAGTTTCTTCAGCTATAAGAGGAGGAAATATTGGGTTTTCCCTTTAGGGTTGTTGTAAAGACAGGCTAAATTAGAGAGAGCTTGAAACAGTGAGTGGCGCATAGTAGGTGCTTTACGAAACCAAAGGCATGTTGGCCCATCAGTTTGCCCCCTGATCCCTTCCTAAGCCCATTCCCACACTTCTCTGCCTTGCTCTGGGCCCAGAGGAGCTGACCACTATAGACAACATCCCTTGAACTCTCACCTCTGCCTTCCAGTTGGGTGTGTCAGGGTTATGGGGGTGGGGGGCAGCAGGAAACAGAGATTGGAGGATTATTCCTCCTTGGCTCTACTCCTGCCTCCAGGGCTCTGGCAGTAGCTGGATTCCTCCATGGTCATGATCTGAATGACTACAACTCCTCATAGCAGCCCCTCCCCCAGGGCACCAGTTTTTATTAGATTTCTCCAACACCATTCTCGTCTTTTGCTTTCTCAGGCCTGGGAGTAGTAACTGCTCCCACTATTGCTAATTCCTATGAGCTTCACCAAGCTTTGTTGGTTCCCTTAAGCCTGCCCACACCTCTGTAACTAGGCCCTTCTTTAAAAACTTTTTAGTTAATGCCCTTTGAATGAGCTCGGGGCTTCCTGAATGACACAACTGACCACCATTACTATACGTGTCCTTTTGTTCACAGAAGTATTGTGGTCAGAAGAGATTGCTAAGCACAAAGGTGATCATTTCATTGAGCATGCAAGACACCACACAACTCTCAGACTCTTCTGAATTATGAATGTCTCAGGTTTGCTAAGCCATCTGAGACCCACACAGGTGAAATCTGAAGGATGAAATTTTTTAGTTGCCATTTTATTTGTGCAGCAGGATATCTACTGATGGAAATCACCCTGAGCGCTGGATTCTTTTAAGATTCTTGTCTTCTTGTACATTTTCTTTGTCCAAAAATGCAAGGAAAATGCCTGGTTGTGATTTCTCTTAAATGTATACCAGGCTATATGCCCAAGTTGATTAGCTCTTCATTCATTTGTTTATTCATCAAGTGTAAATTGAGGGCCTGCCCTGTGCCCGAGGAAGACTCTGCTGGAAGGAAATCTTGCAAACATAAAATAGAGATGCTCTCAGTCCTCAAGGAACTTAACATTTCTAATTTGGGGCAAGGAAATTTAATTCTGTAATTGTACACATTTACAAAAATGTAAAATTATATCTGTAACAAGTGCCATGAAGGGAGGTACACAATGCCCAGAGAGTCTCGATAGGGCGATTCGACCTCATCAGGAGATCATGGAAGGCATCTGTAAGATGGTGACATGAGCTGAGACCTGAAGAATAAAACAGAGTTGCTAAGAAAGAGAATTGCAGAAAGAGGGAAGGGCATAAGCCAAGGCCCTGTGGTGGGGGCCATGGTGAGATCTGGAGGAGAGAGTGTGGCTAGAGCACAGAGAGGAGTGGGGAGAGGGGATATATATGATGAGGCTGGGAGGAAGCTGAAGGCTGGCAAAGTGAGGGTCTTAGAGGCAATGTTTGGTAGTTGGTTTTATCCCTAAGGCAATGGGAGACCATTAGAGGAGTTAAGCAGGCAATGATCCGATTGGGCTTTAGTTTTTTCAAAGATCATTTTGTCTCTATGGGAGTTGTTCTTCTAAACTCCGGGATCCTAGATTTTTAAAAAAATGTTGAAATAAGAATAGAAAATATTCACTACTTTCTTTGCAGGTGATTAAATTGGAACTGAATTAATTCATCCTAATCAAAAGGATTCTTCTCAAGGCCTTAGCAGTGACAGGTAATTTCAAGATGTGATCGTTATACGTGTCTGTTTCTAATCAATCCCTGGTACTACATTTCAGCGAGTCAACACTGCTACATATTTTTGTAACTTTCCGGTAATTTTCATGTCACAGCTGTCACTGGGCTCCCTGCTGGACCCAAGTACACATAACTAATTAATCAATCAATCAAGCAGGAGAGAAAGTCATTCCTTGATGCTACAATGAGAATCTCTGTTTGCTAAGCTCAATGACTACTTTGGGGTGGAATGAAAAAGGAGGCCTTCTTAATGGGAAGCAGAGTTTGCAGATTTAAAGATAATTCCTAAAACTAATGGTCTTGGTAATTTCGCATGTGTGCACCACTGTTGCCTAGGTGTTTATTCCACATTATCAAGGAAAGCAAATCTATGGCTGGAACCCCACTGCTTCCACTTGTCAAAAATGGGAGATGAGAGGCAGGGAGAGGCCCAGGCTGGTAGAGAGGAGAGCTTCTGGGTCTGGAGTCAGTAGACCAGGCTTCTGGTTCTGATCCACGTTGTGTGTGAACTTGGGCAAGAGGCTGTCTTTTCTTCCTCTATAACAATTAGGTCTGTTGAAAATAAAAAGAAGGATTCCAGGGAGGGAAGCCAGTCGGTATTTCAGGCACAGATACAGGATATGTCCAGATTGGCCATGTTCCCTGTATCTTTAGGTCTAGAAAGTCATCTCAGTTGAATCACAACTGACCATGTCCATTAAAGCTGGCTGCTTTATCTTCCTAGTACCCAGGAGGAATGGCAACGAGAGTTTATCTGACAAGCTCCGTTAGTCAGGTCAGGGTTGAGCCTTCCGCCAGAGGAGACAGAGCCTAAACCTCCGTAGTGCTATCCGGTATAGATGTGTTTCTCATTCATGTGACATTCTGTGCACATGAGAGGTGGCCATCCTCCCTCTTCAGTTATGCAACCCAGAACACATGATCTTCAAGTTTGCCACAGTAAAAGAAGGGTAGATGGAGGCAGCATGTTTGCTTTTAATTGTCTCTGGCAATTAAAATTGACTAAAGTTGTGCATATCACCTCCACGCACTACCCGTTTGGTAGAGCTTGCCATATGGCCCCAGCTTTTCCAAGGAAAGCTGAAAAAGGTAGAATATAGATGAGCAGTGTTATATGACGACTGCAATCCACTGGTGGGGAAATACCTGGTTACATGCTGGGATGAGTTCTAAGGTCTAGTCCAAAGTCAGCAGGAAAAAATGAAAAAAAAAATGGCATGCACGGGCATAAGGTGTGTTGGCACATTTCTTCTTCAGCCAGCAGAAGAAGCCACATTTCTTCTTCTTCATCCTTTCCCTCTTTCCAATGTCCCTGAGAAATGATATTAATCAGGAGAAGACTGGTTGCTATAGATTTATGGGGAAAGGAAATTAGAAAGTCTTCAGAATTTTTCAACCAAGCTATGAAAAATCTAGTAACTGAGTAACTAACTGCTCAAGAGTCAGATGGGATTTTTAACCAGGGATCAACAGATACTAACGAGTTGACTATGGGGTTTCTAGGGGACCTCATAGCTGTTTAGATCGTGAATGCTTATAAAAATGTAAAGTTTCTGGCTACTATCATCACATATCGGGCTAAGACTGTCCATAACCCTAAGCAAGTAATGGAGAGGAAAGCAAACATCTTCCGTGGGATCAGTATTCTCAGTCCCTCTCACTAACTTCCTGGAAGCTCCCCACCTCCCCACCCCCACCTCCCTAGTTCCTTGTTCTTGGTTCGTTGCATGTCCAGATCTGTGGCACCAATTACATTTCACGTAAGTAACTGGCTTGCCAATCCCAGACCCTCCCAGACAGTGTGTCCATTGTTTCTTCCATCTGATGTGATCCTAAAGAGAGGAGAGCTTCCAGCTCTGACATTGGGAGTCTGTCTGTGGGTATGGGTTGGTTTTCTCCGTTGTAAAATACATAGACTGCACCAACACATTGTTTCTCAGAGTTTTGACACCCCTTTCACAGGTGGTAATTATTTCATTCAAATAACAGAGCATGCAAACTATGATTTCACATAAACCAAACCAAACTGAGCCAAAAACGGAGAAAGAAAAAGGAAGATTACAAGGAAATCTCCTGGGAAACAATAACTGCTACCATTTATATTTGTTGAAATACATGCAGAAGCCCTACACCAAGCTCTCTCCACATTTGAGCGGAAAGACCCGATGAAATAGGCACAACTGTGAGTGGAGACTCTGAGGAATCAGAAGCCACATTGTGATAGTAGAAGTTGAATCCAGATGGGTCTGATGTCAGACCCTGGAGGAACGACCTTTAAACCACTCACCAGTACTCCCCCCAAAAAGTGCTGAGGGAAGATTGCAGAAAAACTCACAGAGAAACAGAGTGAAAATGAAAATGGGAGAGAGGGGACCATGGCCCAGACTAGGGTAGGGGCCAAGGAAGAGAAAAAAAAAACCCTCCCCTGTGGCCTGGGGAGTGGGATAGATGGAAAAGTCCTCTCAGCCAGGAGGCGTTTGATTGACAGATTTCTCCTCAAATCTGAAGGGCAATCAGAGGATGGATTTGTTGGGAAATGTGCACTGTGAGAAGAAAATCAATCAGATGGGCTTAGAGTTTTGGAAAACAGAGCAGAAGCCCTTGCTGGAGTGAGTGGCACAGGGATGGGGAATGGAGGAAGGAGCATTTGGGGGGGGGGGGGTGTTGCAGCCAGTAGCTACAAAAAAAAAGAGTTTGTGCCCTGAGTAATGTATAGAATTGTTGAATCCCACCCGAAACCAACGTATGGATATAACACTGTGCTAACTGTACCGGAATTAAAAATTTAAATATAAATAAATAAATATATTGATCGATTTTGTGGCAAGCAAAAGGCTGAAGATAGACAATGGTGCAGGAAAGAAGGCCCGGGTATTGAGCCTTCTAGTCTCTTCTCTTAAAATGTCCATGAACACATTTTTGGCCTACAAATTTCAGTCCCTATCTCCACACATTCCTACTAACAAACAGCTTCTGGGCACTGAAGCACCAGATCCTGGCACCCAACACTATTTCGTGGAAGCCCCAAAGGACGTCCGACATCCTTTCAGAAGAATTAGCCATGCTTTTAATTGCCAGACAACTTCAGACAATGATAGAAAAATATAGGGACCTTATCAGAAAGAAGAGTTCCTTCTTGAAATCACAGGATTTTTTTTTCTCATTGCAAGTTCCTTATCTCAAGAGGAAAGAAAAAGCTGAATGAAGTGAGTTGAAAAGGAAAAGCAGCTCTTCTCTAACATGGGGGTTGTGACAGTGCTCCCAGCCAATGAAAAATGATATATATATGCCAGCCTTGTGCGATGCTAAGCCCAAGTGGTTGCAAATTAATTGAAAAATATCCCGGATAGCCTGAGCTACAGAGAGCGCGTTAGGTCTCTTTGGAACAAAGGCGGGGAGAGTGCTTTTGTTTGGTTGCTGGTACAGGTGACCTTGCGAAAAGCACTCTATAAATTGCTGTAATTGTGGGATGATAAGCCAGGTTGATAGATTTCTGTCACTCTCCCTTAGTAAAAAATGGGCTCACCTTCCAGAAGTCTGCAGAGGCATATACATCAAAAAGCACATTGTTGCTCCTGAGTGAAGACAGGTTTCTCTGCACATTTACAAACATCCAGGAGAGGGATCTACATTTCACCTATCCGCAAGGACTCACCTTTCTTTCAGAATCATTTTCTGATCTTTTTTCTTGAAGTTTTATTCTGCTTCTTTTTTCTTTCTAGACGTGTATGTGGCTTTGGACCTTGATGCCTGGGTATGATTAGGACGCCATGGAGGCGGGGAAATAATCCCAACAAGACTTATTTCACCTTCTTCTTTGTTTTTTCTTTTCAGACCAGATACGCACAGGGACAGGGAAGGGGGGGTGGGTGCTGATAGATCACTTTACGGGGACAAGCCAGGAGACGGGAAAAAAATTCTGCCCATGAAATCTGCTGCCCCAACATAAAGCAGTGCATTGGGGTGCAGGCAACCCTAGACCCCACCATCAACAGAAAGAATATGTCAATAGAAACGACAGTACACATTCTGTACTCTCCTTAGGGAATACTCTTATTTTCTCTTTTTCCACTCAGGAAATAGCATGCTGCCAGCAAAGCAATCTTTCTGCTCCTTCCTTGAGTTAGTGAGAAGGAAACTCAACAACACAGGAGCTCGTCTGTTTGAAAACCAAGGGTTCTGATTTGTGGGAACATGCTGACATATAATTCCCAGGAAATGAGCCCGTGGCCTAGTGTAGGAGTCATGAGGGTGGATTTTGGAGTCAGGCAAACTAACCTGGGCGGGAATCCCAGCTCAACTGTGTGACCTGAACTCTGCTATTTGGGTTCAGACCTCAGTTTCCCTGGGTGCCAAATGGAAATGCCAGGGCCTGGCTGACAAGGTTAAAATGAGGATTGGAGATAATATAGGAAAAGCCCTTAGCACAGTGCCTCATGCATGGTAAGCCCCCAATGATGGGAGTTTTATTCACAAAGGAGCACTTCTGTATACAGATGTGTTTCTAGCAGGACTTACTATGGTACCTAAAAAAGCAGCATGGGAGGATGGAAAAAGCATTGACTCAAATAAACAAATAAGCAAACAAAAAAAATAGACTCTATGGTGAAACAGTTTCACAGAGGGTTCACACTAGCTATGCAGCCTCTAGAAAGTGGCCTGATCTTCCTGGGTCTCCTTTTTCTCATCTATACAAAGGAGATGACATCTTCTTCATAAGAACATTATAAAGAGTCCTAAAAATAAACAAATAAATAAGCATAATGCTCCTTTTCTGACCTGAAGCACAGTAACAACAAAAAAGCCTCTAAATAGTGTCATATCCCTGTCTCTCAACATTAACACTATAAATTACATCTACAGTGCTTTCTATAATCTTAAACCACAATTTATTTTGTGCATTATATTAGTCAAGGTCGTCCAGAGAGACAGAATCAATTATGTAAAGAAAAAGAAATTTATTTTAAGGAATTGGCTGATGCAATTATGGAAGCCAGCAAGTCCAAAACTTGCAGAGTAGTTTCTCCAGCAGGCTGGAGACCCAGGAAGAGCCCATGCTGCAATTCACATCTGGAAGTTCGCTCTTGCACTGTTCTCTTTTGCTTGAGGCAGGTCAGTTCTTTGTCTATTCAGGCCTTCAACTGATTGGATGAGGCCCACCTCCATTTTAAAGGGCAATCTGCTTTACTCAAAGTCCACTGATTTAAATGTCAATCTCATCCCAAAAAAGCCCTCACAGAAACACCCAGAATGTTGTTTGACTCACTATATGGGCGCCATGACCCAGCCAGGTTAACACATAAAATCAACCACCTCATGCCTCTTAAGTCATTTCAAAGGGACTCACCTTTGAAAATAAAGAGAAGCAACTGGTTTGTTAAACTATATTTAAGAGATTAAAAATGGAGATTCTTAGTGAGGAAATTCCCTTCTTCAAGCAGCTCTGGATCCTTGGGGGTGGGATTGGGAAGAAGATGCATGGTAGTGACAGGAATTCAAGCTTTCACCTTTTGTTCCTCTTCATGCTTCCTTTGGATCAAAGATGAATGTCTCTATCTTGGAAGCCCAGTGTCCATCACTGGCTTCCCTAAGGTAGCTCATGTTTGCTACTGCCCTTCCAACATGATTCCTAAAACAAATAGTAGGTAGGATCTGATGTTATCTGATTCTAGCTTCAAGATAAAGGGGAAGTCTAACCTTCATGTGGCATGACATATTCTTCTAAGTACGAGAAGGGAGACTTGTGACATTTTCTGGTATATTTCCTATGCTGTCCACTGCATTTCACAGGCACCAATTGCTTTGAGACTGGCTATAAAATAGCTATGTAAGTTGTTTCTAAAGGCTGTATACTTCTACACCTTTCTAAACGTTCTGCTTAATTTTTTTCCCACATTGTAATTCATTGTTGGCCTTTTCTACAGTGAATTGTTGGAATTAACCAATAAATCAGCAGGAAAAGACATGCCAATTTCCTTCCCACTTGATAAATTACAGCATGGGCATGGCATAGTGTGTTTTATTTTGTGTGTGTCTGTGTGTGTGCATGTGTGTGTATGCATGCTTTTGTGTGTGTGTTATTTTCCCCATCTAAATTTACCTTTCAAGAAATACCAAAACCTTAGAGCTTCTAAATTGCTTGGCACTTTTAATGGGCAACATAAATATAGTATCATACGTCTAGCACATGTTATAAAAAACTATTCTATCAATCAATGGGTGGCAGTTATTGACAATTGGAAAATAATGTTATTCCAGATTTTCTCATATGCATTTACCATAAAATGATTTGCTTTTTTGTTGTTATATTCAATTTGTGTTTGTTAATCAGGATTTTTTTTTACCTCCCAGTCCTCATTTTTCTTAGTAATTAACATGTTAATGATGTATTTAAAGAGCAATGTTTCCATGAATCCATATAGCAGTGACTCCTATAATTAATATATAATATTCTTTAACAAAATATTATGATAAATATAATAGATGTTTCCATAAGGTGGGGAATATTTATTTATTTTTTTAGATTTTCTTTATTTATTCATGAGAGACACAGAGAGAAAGAGGCAGAGACATAGGCAGAGGGAGAAGCAGGTTCCATACAGGGACCCCGATGTGGGACTCGATACTGGGACTCCAGGATCATGACCTGGGCAAAAGGCAGGTACCAGCCAGGAGTCCCACGTGGGGAATATTTAAATATAAGATATAGGAAATGAACCCTTTCTGCTCAATGAGCTTTCCATTAAGGTACTCTGACATATATAAATAACTATGCTAGTCAGTAGTAACTATAAACATGGCTTAGTGTAGTCTTAGGAAGCTGCTATACTATCTATATGTGGGACCTGCTTCCTTCAGATTCATCTCTTATGATGGTGCAGCAATATGGCAGGGAAGCTGTAGAAGACCATCCAGGGCAATCTGCCCTCAGGACTACCTTTTACATGGTCTGGCCTATCTCTGTAAGGTGATAGAGACCTCTATAAGGTCTTTATTTGGAACCAGCATGTTAATACCAGGGCCAGGTCTGTAAATAATTCAGTCTCCTGACAAGGAGCAAAATATATGAGAGACCTGGCTTAAGAGAAAATCACATGGGGGAAAAAAAATCTAGGAGTTCAATTGAATGAAAGCTTCAGGTGAGGCACCAATGTAACATAGCTGCCAAAACAACCAACAAACAAAAGAACCATCACAAAAATACAGTATGAATTAACCGAGAAAATGTATCATTAATCAGGGAATTTAAAAGATGCACTAAAAGACCAAATCTGAACTGCTCTGGCCCACTAGGGGTTAAGCTCTGCCGAAAGACTTAGGATTGTGCTGAGATAAAAGCAACCAAAATAATGAGAATGTCAGAAAAGCATATTGAGGAGAAGTCTGAGAAACAGAGACTGTTTCCTTAACCTAGGTCTCAACAAAAATCCTAGCAGGAAATAGAATCCAGCTCAAATGATTCAAAGGCTTTAACAAAGTGGCTGCTTATGGAGGTGTGGGCAGAGTTAAGGGATTCATGGAGGAGGGGCTATTGCCTTGAAACTGTAATTGCAGAAGGACATCCCAACAAGCAAAAATGTAGATCAGGAAAGAAATCACTAACCTCTCTTTTGTTTTGACCTCTAAGTTGCTCTGAGTTACTCTTCCATCAATCTAACCCAAAAGGAAATCAACTGGTAAGAGAGCTGTATATTGCACTCTGTAGGGTTCAGCTTCCCAGGACCCATACAAGGGCGTATGAGGCAGCCTCAGAATCTTGGACAGTGTGGAAGAAGGGGAAACCAACAGAGAAATCTCAGCATATCCTGGAAAAGTGCTAATAGATCTTAAATATTTCTAGAGCTGGCCTATGGAACAACAATTATACAATGTTGATGATCATATTAGATCACTGTACTAAAGAACATTCCAGTGATCCAACTTGTGACAATGAAAGTCTTGCCACAGAAACTAGTGAGTTTCCTGTGGAGTTTGATCAATAGTTAGACAATTATCTGTTTCAGGAGAGGGGATAGTGTAAATGGAATTTCTGTTTATGGTTTTTCAATTTCAAAGACACTAATATGCATGAGCCTTCACTATTTTTATCTTTCTCCCAAACTCATACTGGCGTTTAATTAAATATTACAAACTAGTACCCTTTTTTCTCCACTTCACTACTTTTGGAAGCATTTTTGATGACTGAATAAGTGGGAACTGATATTTCATGTAGAACCTTTGCAAAATAGTAGGTTACAATAAATTCTGTTACCCCAAGGTGACTTATTCTCTTTCTGGATATCCATGGTGTTTGCCTGCTTTCCTCCATTATTTAGTGCATTCAATAGGCCATTTTAAAGATTTATTTATTCTTTTATTTATTTATTTACTTATTTATTTATTTATTTATTTGAGGGGGGTTGGGGAGGGCTAGAGGGTGAGGAAGAGAGAGAATCCCAAGCTGACTCCATACCCAGTGTGGAGCCAAACACAGGGCTTGAACCCGCAACCCATGAGATCATGACCTAAGCTGAAACCAAGAGTTGGATGCTTAACCTACTGAGTCAGTAGATTTTAAAATACATTTTAAAAAACCACTGTCACCCTCCCAAGAAAGCTCCACTAATTGTATCTACTGTTTCACACTTGTGAGATAAGCAAATCTGACTTCTCATTTCTCTCTCCAGAAAATGCTTTCACACAATGCAATACTAGAAGAAAATAGCCAAAATGTCCATGTGGTTTTGTAGTAGAGGTACAGAAATGAGGAAAGAGACAGGCATTGGCTCCTGTTCTGGATCTGCCATTAATTAACTTTCTTATTCAAGTCACTTTAGTTCTCCCTGACTCAGCTTTATCATCTATTGAATGAGGCGATTAAATTTGCTGATACAGGAGGAGAAAGGTTTGACTCTAGAATTCCAATTCTATTTTAGAATACTGGATTTTACAGAGAGTTCTCTTTTCAATTCCCCAATTTCATCATGTTTGACCCCTCTCGATTCAGGGTTTGCTAAAAGAAGACAATAAAATATCCCTCAGTTTATTGTTCTTGTATTATTCATGCTAACTGAACCCTCAGTTCACAGGGTAAAAGAAATGTCCCTTTTGCCTCCATAAACTCAATCCATTATTGAAAATTATCACTGAGCATTTATTTTTAATTTGCAACCGTTGCCGTCCGAGAACAAAGAAATTTATCAAGGCAACATATTGCTCACAGTACAGTATCAAAACTGTAGTGACTCTCTTCTCCCTTTCCTATCCTCAACTCCAAGAAGGGCTTGACTAATCTGTAAGATAAAACCTTAGTTTTTTAATCAGTACCATGTCTACCTCCTCTCCCCCCCGCAAAAACTTCACCAAAAATATATTTAGGTTTCCACAAAGCACATAGTAACTTCTTTTGTTGTACTGAAGGTCACTCATTTCACCATGTCTGTCTTTGACACCCAATGATATAACGAGGACAAAGCAATAGATAGGGGCTCAAATAAGCAATGGAAGGGGAATATTTCAATAGAGATTAGGAAGCATCAAACTATGGTCACTCTATTTTGAGATCTAACTTTAGAAGTTTGAGCTTAGGAGCACATCTCCTCTTCTGACTTGCCCCAAACCCTGGGGGCTCTGGCTTAGGGTGGCAGTCTGTCTAGCATGCTAATTTGTTCTTTTCAATCTAGCTCTATTAAACAGTACTGTGCACATTTAGAGTTCTTGATGGCTATCAGTGAATTAATCTAATAAATCACACCTGTGAGGCTTAATTAATGTTTATAAAATTCCTCAGGATCTCAGGATGAAAGGAGATAAATGTTCAAATTGGAAAGTGTAACTATTATTATTGTGGGGTGTTTTTTTTTCATTGAACCCAGTCCTCAGTTATAAGGTATTGATGGTCATGAGACTCTGAGGTTCATTAATTTCAGCTGACTCTTAGGAGGACTTTTCGAGACTTTGTAAATGATCCTGGGAACACCTCATTTCAATTTCTGTACAGTACATTATCTTTACTCATTAAAAAATTATCACAGTGATGGATTCTGCTTAATTTAAATTGACTTCTTTGTGGAGGGAAAAAGGCAATTAAAGTTAAGAATATTTAAAAGGATTCCTAGGTGGGGCAAACCATTTCAGTGGGAAAATAAAATGGCACCTTGACACTCACATAATGTGATTCTTGTTTTCTTTGCTTAGAGAAAACACATTCCCTGAAGGTTCTCTTTGAAGCCCTGTAGGCCAAACTGGTGAGCTTGAGCTGTATGGAGAAGGTGTTTTACCAACCATTTGAAAATAATCAAAATGAATATTCACCTTTTAATGGAAGAAATCAAGACTATGTCTAAAATTAATAAATTAAGCAAAAATAGGGGTTCTTATTTAGAGAGATGAAAATATCTCTGAGAAATAAGGTCACCAATGAATGGTTGGTCCCAGTTTCTTCAGGACTGTCTTTATTTTTGCATCAAAAGTGCCCAGTCTGTGAAACCCTATGGTTCTGGGCAAACAAGGATAATTGATCACCTTAGAAACAGATTATCAAGTTTATAAATGGTTCCTCAAAGCAGGAAACCAAGAAACAGGAAAAGGACTAGAGCTTTTAGTTATAAGCTCTTCGGTACTCTTTGAGTTTTTTTTTTTTTTTAAGATTTTATTTATTTATTCATGAGAGATACAGAGAGAGAGAGAGAGAAGCAGAGACCCAGAGAGAGGGAGAAGCAGGCTCCGTGCAGGGAGCCTGATGTGGGACTCGATCCTGGGACTCCAGGATCACGCCCTGGGCCGAAGGCAGGCGCTAACCCACTGAGCCACCCAGGGATCCCCTACTCTTTGAGTTTTAAGTCATCTGCATATATGGCTTTGATTCAAAATTTAAAACTTAAATATAATGCCATTTTAATGACAAAAGAAGGTAACTGTGTGGCCTCCACAGATAAAGGAGAAACCACCATACTCCAGAGAGTCTTTTCTTTCTGCCTTCCATCCTTTTCCTCCTCTTTTCTTCCTTCCTTGTTCTTCTTAAGCTTCATGTTACTCCTTTTCTAGCCACTGATTGTATCCAACTTCAATTAATGAAGTTTTGAGTTCTTCCTGTCCACTCAATTCTTTGCCACTTAAACCAAATTTCTAATGCTTTCAAATGTTTTTCAGAAGGTAGAAGTCTTAGCATTGCTTATTTAATTTAGGCTACATTTGCCAGATGAAACACAGGATGCCCAGTTAAATTTGAATTTCAGGTAAGGAATGATTATTTCGTGAACCTGTAGGTTCCAAACATTGTCCTACATCTTGCATAGGATATAGTGGTACTAAGAGAAGTATTTATTTATCTGAAATAAATGTATTTGCTAAATCTGGCAACCTTATTTTGGGTAATTTGTTTCCCATCAAATTGCAGGCAGTGTGGGAAAAGGGGATTGAAACTGAAATTGAGAAGGGCTAAGTGTGCTATTCCAGTTTATTTAACTGACCCAGGCTCCAGTGTTTGCGTTTGCAAAATGACAATACAGCCCTAGATATTCATTCATCTCAACTCTGAAATTCGTAAATTAAATTCATCTTGTTTGAGAATGTCCTGGCCATAATTAAAGATGTGTTATGAGCCACAGTTTAGAGCTGTTGATCTTATCTTATCCTGTGGTTTAGAAATTGGGCCTGTTTCCATCCTTGTGTCCTGTCTGTGGCCAAATCCCTTGAGGTAACGGAGAGATTCCTGAGAGGCTAAGAGCGCAGGTTACATTTTATGGCTGTTCTGGAATTTGGCAGCAGGGGCATCTGAACTAGACTTGGGAAGTCAAGAGTATTTCCCATAGTGTGTACATGAGGAACAAAGACAAATCAAGCATTACATGGCAGCTTCGGCCATGAGGTATGCTAGATTTGTCATGTTTACTTCCAGAAACATGCACCCAGCGTCCATGGCCCAACACAGGGCCTAGTTTGACTGGCTTTGGAAATTTCATATTTTAATAGTTTGAGCAATTCTCAGGCATGCCCAGAACACCACCACTTCATATTTGTAGGTGGGGGTCAGCTCAATGAAGTAGAAAGTTCACAAGCTTTAAGGTCAGTCAGGCTGGGGTGAAAATCCTAGTTCCACCCCCTACCACAGTATGACCTTCAACAGGTCACTTCCTCATAAGCTATAAACCATGGAATGGCTCAAGTACAAGGAGGGCTTACCATGTTCTGGGCTACAGGCTTTATCTGCTCACTTCAATAAACCCTCACAGTGCCTCTAAAACGTAGGTGGTATTCTCAATTATAAGTTTATCATATAACTTTACATATTTAGTTATAAATTAAGAAACTAATGTTAAGACAGATATAAAATCTGGCCAAGGTCACATGGGATATCGAGGTGAAGCCAGGACTTGAAATCAAGTCTATGTGTCCAAAACTCATGTTCTTTCCATTACACTGTCTCATGTCTATAAATTTTCTCTTTCCCACCAGGCTCTTCTGTGTCTAAACATGTACCTTTCCTAGGGTTATAGTGAGAACTGAAGGATGTCATATAAATAAAGCAGATAGCACAGTGCCTAGCACATACTGGTACTCATTAAATCATCATTTTCACACTCTATTTATTTATTTGACAATGATTTGTAATTATACTCAATGCTACCCAAAAAAGTAGTACATATGATTCAAAATATTTGCTTTTTTTTTTCTTACCAAATAAAATGATCTAACTACTTAAAAACAGTCAAACCTAGGGAACAAACATCTCACAGGCTTGAGGTGTCTGCCAAATACTTTTGATCACAAACCATGGCTTATGATCGAAACCTGACCAGCCACCTGTTTTTGTAAATAAACTTTTATTGGAGCAAAGCCATGCTCACTCGTTTGTCTATTATCTGTGATTGCTTTCATGCTACAACAGAGTAATTATGACAAAGATCATGTGACTCATGAAGGCTAAAATATTTACTATCTGGTGCTTTACAGGAAAAGTTGCTGATCCCTGTTGTAGACCACACCAGTTTGGCAACTGTAATAATTGGAAAGCTTTTAAAGAGATTGGGCTTCAGCAATCAGTCAGGGATCACAGTTTGCTCAGAGATCTGAGAACCTGGAAGGCAAATGTTGCCATAAATGAAACTTATACATATAAACGGGCTAATTTCCAAAAGTACATAGATGCGGTTGTGATAAATAAAATAAAACTTGATATTAAAATCTTTATTAAATTCATAGGGGCCTTGGATCATTCAACCGACAAATAAGAAATATAATGGCTGCCATGAAAGAAGCCTCAGAATTACTTTTTAAAACAGAGACCTGATGATAGAATAGAATGCATTTTAGCCATCCTAAGAGTAAATGTAATGACTTCAAACAACATTGAGCAAGCCCGCTTGTACAATGCCAGTGATGAGTGATTCTTAGTCATTTAACAAAATGGACACAAGATCCACAGGGTGCCTCTCTTTACTATTAAAATATGTTAGAGATATCCCGAAAGTTAATGAAATGGATTTGCTGTTTTGTTATTGTTCTTGCTGTTTAATAATGATGAATTCGGGGTACCTGGTTGGCTCAAGTCAGTTGAACATCTGACTCTTGGTTTCTGCTCAGATCCTGATCTCAGGGTCATGGGATAGCCTCTGTGTTCAGCACAGAGTCTGCTTGTCCCTCTATCCATCCCCCACCTGCCCCCCTGCAATCTCTTTCTCTCTCTCTAACATAAATAAATAATAAAATTTTAAATGATGAATTCAACCGTTTAAATAATTTAGATTGGCCACTGTCCCTTGAGTAGAAATGAATAGGTTATACTTCTTGTAGAACACCGTGTGTTTTATTGTTGCTCTTGTTGTTCGTTGTATTTATCCTTGTGTGAATTAAGATTCTTTTTACTGCAAGTGACAGAAAACCAAGTCAAAATGGATTTAAGTGAAAAAAGGAATTAATTGGTTCATGGAACAAAAGGCCCGCAGGTACGATTGCCTTCAGGTGTGGCTTGATTCAGGGCCCAAGCAATGACAGGAGCATCCAGCTCATTGGCTTTGGTTTCTGTGGATTGGTTCCATTTCAGGCTTTGTGAATTTCAATCTTGCCCTTCTGAGCTTTAAGGTGGCAGAGATCCAGGCTTCACTTCCATACTCTGCTAATTACAGTGATAGAGAATGAAATCTTTCTTTCCCCCAAAACTCCCCAGAAACCAGCCAACTTCTCCTCACACTGACTCTAATCTCCAACTGATCCAAGGCAAGAGATAAGATGACTGGCTTAAGGCAATCCAGATGTATTTTTAGAGTAGGACTGTTGTCAACACCATCCAAACCATGTTGGCTGGAAGTAGAGGACAGAGAAGTACCCAAAGGAATCAGAGTACTATTGCTGAAAGCAAGGGGGTGAGTGGAACAACTTCTATGATGATGAGGAAATCTATGTTCTCTCCAACTCTGAAGTAGATTTTGTCCTCCTCAAATTATTTTAAACTTTGAAGCACACAAAGGAAGAAGAGCTTTGTAGTAAAAAATATGCATTCTGCAATTGGGCCCCTGGGGTTCAAATTCCAGTTCATTTATTAACAAAGTCACCTTAAACAAGGTGCTTAAGTTCTGTGTGCTTAGTTTCCATTCAGGAAAATGAAGATAAAAATACCTCTTTATGGGGTGCTTGGGCGGCTCAGTCACCTAAGTGTCTGCCTTCAACCCAGGTTCTGATCTCAGGGTCCTAGAATCAAGCCCCTCACTGGGCTCCCTGCTTACCCGGGAGTCTGCTTCTCCCTCCCCCTCTCTCTCACAACCCACCCTGCTTGTGCTCTCTCAAATAAATAAATAAAATCTTTTTAAAAAATACCTCTTTGTAGGATTGCTGGGAGGACTAAACAAGTTAGTATTTATAAAACATTTTGAATAGAGACACAAAAGAAGCATTGCATATGTACTCTACTATTACCAGATTTAGGTTGTCTATTGAAAGATAAGCCAAATATGGACATTATTGCAGAAATGTGTTGGTGTTTCTAGTCTGGCTATCTGTGACTAGTTCATTTTCTATTGCAATAAGTGACAAAATAGGACCACTGCTCCCTAGCATCCGTTCCCTCTATATGAATCAGAGGCAAAATGTCTGGGCCAACCTGCAGGACAATTGAGATCAGCACCATTCCTTGCAGCTTCCAGGGCTGGTTGTCTCACATTGGACATCAGACCAACCACCAAAACATCCTTACAATTCTAGGGCTTGTCATAGACTGGAGGCCTCAGGGACAAAGGAAAGACATTCTTGAGGTTTTTATTTTTGTAAAATATGCAAAACATTCAGAAATGTGCAGAACATAATATAAAAGATACAACCATGTACCCACAATCCCATTTTAACACATTCTGACATATTTGCTTTAGATCTTTTTTATTTTATTTTTAGTTTTTAAGGTTGTATTTATTTATTCATGAGAGAGAGAGAGAGAGAGAGAGAGAGAGAGGCAGAGACTCAGGCTGGGGGAGAAGGAGGCTCCATGCAGGGAGCCCGACATGGGACTCGATCCTGGGTCTCCAGGATCACACCCTGGGCTGTAGGCGGCACTAAACCGCTGTGCCACTGGAACTGCCCTAGATCTTTTTTTAAAAAAAGAAATAAAATATTTCAAATCAGTGAAAGCCTTCCTGTAGCCATCATCTATCTCCTTCCTTTCCTTCTCTCCCTAGATGAAGTGGTGCTGTGGCTTCAACTTTTACTACAAATGCAGATGTTCATAAAAATACGTGGTAATATTTTCTAGGTTTTTAAATTTGCATCAATGGCATCATACAGTATATATCTTTTGGTTAGTGGATATTTTTATGTATGTTTGCGATGTATCCATGTTGATAGATAAAGATCTAATGCATTCGTTTTAAGTGATGAATAGCATTTCACTGAATGAATGAATAGACTATTATTTATTTATTCCCTGCCATATCAGAGATAATGGGCATCCTTTTCTTGTTCCTCATTTTAAAGAGAATATTTCTAAAGTTTCAGCATTAAGCATGGTGTTTGCTAGAGGTTTTTGATATGTACTTTTTGTCAAGTTAAAGAAATTTCTAATGTTTCTAGTTCAACAAGAGTTTTTATTATTTTACCAAATGCTTTTTTTTTGCACTAATGAGACAGCCATATGAATCTTCTCATTTAATCTTCTCTGTTAATATAATGAATTCTTTGCTAGATAGTTAAGGCAGATACAACTAGATGCAATATTCATTCTCCCCCCGTTTTCTTGCTAACAGTATCCTGGTTTTGCTCAGGACAGAATGGTGGAAGCTAATTATGATTACACTCACTATTTTTACATCTCCATTTCTGATAGAAGTGACTTTTCTGGCCAGTCCAGCTGATGACCTCCAAGTGTCATTCTGCTATAAGGACTCCAGGGAAAATAAAAGGAGAAAACATGGCAGACAGATCCCTTCACCTTGCCTCCTTCCTTTCTTGAACCTGGGTCCAGTGCTAAACAGGCAGACACCCTTATATGACCATGAAAAAAAAAAAAAAAAAACACAGTGGCTAAAAAATCACAGACCATCAGTCCTCATATTGATGAGCCATTGACCCAACACCAGCAACTCTCTTCCTCCAGATTTTTTGTTGGATGAGTAAAGTAAATGCCTATTTGTTCCTGTCATTCTAGACAAGTTTCTTACTGCTTGACCCTGAACATTCTTCTAACTGACAAAGTTTCACTGATTACCAGCTTTGTATTCTGAAAACAGACCCTATTAGGTTATTATGCATTTAAAATACAAAATTGTACTTGTTCCATTAATACATTATTTAAGTTTTTGCATCTGCGATCATTGATGCACTAGCTCTATAATTTTTACATTAAATGCTACTTGTGTTCAGTTTTGATAGACCTGTTACAGTAGATGGTCAGCTTTCCTTCTCATCCTTTTCTTTGGAATAATTCATATAAGATGATGTGAATTTAGTTTCTTCAATGGTTGTATGTACATTACGATAATCTGTTCCTTCTTGATTTAATTTTGCTTGTTCATATTTTTTTAATAAATTACCTGTTCTAAGATTTCAATATCACTAGAATAAAGTTGCTCGTGATATTTTCTTATGCTTTGACATCAGTGTGTCAAAATTATCTTCTTTTTTCATTCCTAATATTGTTTGTCCACATCCTGCTTCTTTTTCCCACGATAAATCTTGTCAGTTTACATACTTCATGAGTCTTTACAAAGACCCAGCTTTCAGATTTCTCTTCTATTTTTTTCTCTCTGCTATTTTCTGCACTTACTGTTTCCTTCCACTTGATTCTAGTGTACACTGCTCTTTCCTTCTACTTTCTTGGGTTAATTTGCTTTACTTATTTTCAATCTCTTATTTTAAAATTTATATGTTTAAGACTGGTCTTCCCTTTATGTCTTTCTCTAGCTACATGTTTGGATATACATGACTCATCATCATCAGTTCCACATATTTCATAAATACTACTGTGGTTTCTGAATTAACTCATGGATTACCTAAAAGGGTATTTCCAGTTCCCAAATATTTGGGTTTCTTCCTTCTTTTTATAATTGATTTGTGATTTTATGATATCATAGACTGTGATCTATAGGATGATGATTCATTGATACTTGTTAAGATTCCTTTGCTAAAGATGACTGGGCAATTTTTGTATGCGCAAATAGCCTTGAGAAGAGTACGTAATCTTTGTTTGCAGAGTACAAGATCCATATATGTCCATTAGATCAAAGTTATTAATATTGTTCAAATTTTCTGTATCCTTAATTTTTTGTTCGTTTATCAATTTCTAGAGATAGTTCAGAAATCTATTATAATAGTGTGTTTGTCTATTTTTTTCTTTTGAAACTATATTTTTGGGGGACTCAGAAATAAGCAAACTGTTGCCAGTTCCCTATGTATTCTTTTGCAAATATTCTATGAACATTTGGTTTCAATGGAAGTATATTTATATATTTTTTGTTAATTTATCTGTGCTTGTTTTTCTTCTTTTTTGAGAAGTTCTAATTCTCTTGTCTCATTTACTCATTCTACTTTATAATACTTATATCTCATTTTTTTTTTATCGTGAGTTCATCTTTTGAGATGATTGCTGTTGCTTGGTTTTATAAACAGGAGTCAGTGAATCCTGCCTTGGGAAAGTGTCTCTAAAAAAGGTTTTATAACAGAGCCCTAAAAAAAAAAAAAAAAAAAAAAAACAGAGCCCTAGTAGTTGGAACATTGAAGGCTTTTAAAAAATATTAATTTCTGTCTCCATTTTCCTTCGCTTTGAAGGCTTGTGTATGTACATATGTATATGGAGGTTGTATATATCAACCTGCCAGGTGGCATGCTTAGCTGGGGTTTACATCACACAAGTAACCTTTTCCCTTCTCACCCACATAAGCCTTAGTAATCTAGAAAGCTACATTCTAAATCTACTGGATAGAGCTATTCTTGTACATTTATCCTGTCTGAAAGATTCGTCAAAGCTCCAGGAATGATTGAGGAAACTCAATTCTAGCTTCCTTGCCCTATGTCTTCAATATCCCCTGGACATGTGAATCCCAGCCTTCAGCATTCTGGAATAATATCTGGGTGCAAAGCCTCTGTCAGTTTCTGTTTCATCAAAAAACTTATCATTGGCTTTTATTTATTTGTTTCTGGCACCTGGGAGTTTCTCCTTTAAAAATCAGCTATGGACTATATTCAATTCATCATTTATAAGTATGTTTAATAGAAAGAGGATTCTTTGTGTCTGTCAGCCCAGTCTACCATGTTTTCTTGAAGTCTAGATCTATGCCATTTGAATATTAAAATAAGTCAATCACATTATTAGTATTATCATATCTTTAAACCTATCACTATTTGTCATGAGAACAAGGGGTCAATTGAGCTAAAATATAGGCCACCTTGCACAGATGGCAGGGTTTATAGAATATGAATCTCATCAGCAATCTCAGATATGTAGAATTATTACATTCATTTTTTTATCATTACACTTGTTTTCATTCTCAAACAAAGATTTAACTTCTGTCCTTGTATGGTTTTTCTTCCTCCCTTTCCGGTCCAGTTCTTTAGCCACCTACCCACTCCTCTCTCTGCACCCCAAAGCTGGGTTGGTCCACAGTTCTACAATAATATGTAGTGCAAGACTTTGAGAGGAGTGTGCTGCCATGCTAATAAGTCATGTGTCCACACAGATTACCACTGAGATGTCCATTGCACCAGGCATGATAATTCTTCAGGTCTGGCAATTCTCTGACTTTCTTTTCTCCTTTCTTCCCCTTCGCCCTTCAGGAAGGCTACCTATGGTTCCCTCCACTTATGCCACACAGCCACCACCTCTAGAGCAATGTTTGTGCATTAAGTGATATTGCTCAAAAGGACACAATTTATTTCTGATATTGAGTTCTACAAACTTCTGTGAGGACTTGTACCATCTCTACCTCTTTTAGGAGGTAAAGTGGAGTTCCACTCTACCCTTAAGTCTTCTAGATCTCCTTCAATCATTATCTTTCTCTTTCCCACCTTTTATTCTTCTAGCATGGAAAGTCAGGATGGGGAGACTGTGGCAAGTTGTCTCTTTTGAGACTTAGAGAATTTCTCCTTTGCAACTTCATACCTTGTCCATTTGCTTGGTCTATGCCTGTGAATCCTTTCTGATCTCAGAGTCTTAGTCTTCTATAAACAAAATCCTGGATGAAAAGTATTTGGTAGGCAATTTACCACATCCCTCTTCTGAAAGAAAAACAGAGTTGGTGATTTCTTGCCTAAAATAAGGAATAGAGTAGAGAAAAAGAAAACATAAATCAAATCAAGAACTCATCACCAATGACAGGATATATTTTTAACAGTCAAGATCTCAGGATCTCCCTTAGAAATAGTTTCTTCATTTGGCCTACACATCACTGGCTACTTCCTACTAAGATCTTGCTGCTTTTAATTTTTGTTCCCTGACCTGCCTCATGGTCTTGCCCCAAAACAAAGTCCTAAAGTCTACTTAAGTGATAACTAAACTAGGTATAGAACCCTAGGTTGATAGTTATTTTTTCCTAGCACTTTGAATATATCATTCCATTATCTCCTATGGAATTTACTTTTCAGAAAAATTATCTGAAAAAATAATAATTCTCCTTACCTCCTTGTGTTATCTTTTTTGAATATGTGGTCTCTTAAAATCCTCTAAATGCTAAGATCCTTGAATCTATGATTGACAAAATTATTATTTACAGAGAGAGAGCACATTAACAAGGGATGGATAGGGGAAAGGGGCAGAGGGAGAGGGAGAGAGAGAATCCTAAGCAGGCTATACACACAGTGCAGAGCCCTACACAGGACTCAATCTCATGACCCCAAGATCATTACCTTAGCTGAAATCAAGAGTCAAACATTTAATACTGATCCATCCAGGCACCCCCAAATTATTTTTTTAATAGATATACAGAATTTAAAGTGCTGGCTGATGACTTTTTAATTGGGAGACAATAATATTGTCATGGTTCAAGTTATTTTAGAGATTCTAATTTCAGTGCCTATGGCCTGCTTCTCATTATTTAAAAAATAGCATTGGGAGCCGGTTAAGTTGGTTGAGCACCTAACTCCTGATTTCGACTGGGGTCATGATCTCAAGATTGTGAGACCAAGCCTCGGGTCAGCTCCATGCCCAGTGCAGAGCCTGCTTAAGATTCTCACTCTCACTCTCACACTTCTCCCCACTCATGTGCTCTCTCTCTCTCTCAAAAACAAAACAAAACAAAACAAAAACAACAACATATATATACATATATATATATATTTATAATCATATATAAAATATATAAAATCATTAGTGCCAAGTCTTGGTCCTTTTAGGAGTTTTGCAAGTTTCAGTCAGAAAAAATTCTTGACAACAGATAGATGTTCAAAAATGACTATAAAGTACTGAAACATTATTTTGTGAACTTAATAAACAGGCTTGAAGGGTAAGACTCAAAGATAGCTTCTAAAATCATTGTAAACCATGACATCAATGTTGGAGGAAGTTTACAGACTCTCATTTGCCAAGAAAGTTGTTAGACGAAAAAAAAAAAATAAAAATAAAAAAATAAAAAATAAAAAAAAAAAAGAAAGTTGTTAGACGAGCACTGTCCTTATGATAACAGGTTTGAAAACCTCAGCTTTTGAAATCAGACAGAACTAAGTTTGTACCCCAACTTTACTATTTACCCAGATGTATGACCTTAGGCATATCATTCAAGTTATCTGCGATCTAGTTTCTTATATGGCAAAATGAGAATAATTATACTTGCTTTACAGAGTCTGTGCCTGTTAATTATCAGATATAAAAATGAAATCCCTATTAATTTCAAAAAAATTAAATTTTATGTGTTTCTGAGCTCTAGCATTGGCACCGTTTATGCCATAGAGCACCAAAACCCATAATAATACATAACTTCTTCAATAGTTAATATTGATCATCATTATGCAAGCACCTTCATTAATTATTTTATCATTTGGTCATTTTTTCTTCTATGGCTCTCATACACCATATCCATAGGATTATACTCATACAACCACTTGTAACAGTGTTTGTATAATTTATTTTTAATGCAGAAACAAAACAGTAAAAAAACTATAACAGTACAAAAGAAAAATATGAAAATGATGAAATGTATAATGCTGAATGGATGAGATTGCAGAGAAGTTAAATCAAAGTGCTCTGGGGGAGAACATCATGTGCTCGCACTTCAGAATAGTAAAAAAGTCATAATAATTCCCTTCCCAGCCCTCAACACTGTACCAGCTGCACAGAATCCATGTCAGTCTTTGTAAATGCAACTGACATAAATGGCTGACATGCTAGATAAAGGCTATAGTGAAATGCAATGGTTCAAGAAGTTATAATCCAAATTGGCTCACCTCTGGCTACACTATACATAAGATAAAGACTATAGTTAGCATGTGCCCAACACCTAGAAAATGTTCCCAAGAATGGCAGCTGGTTTTACCTTATTGCCACAGTCTTGCCGTTATGTCTTTCTCATTATTCCAGCCCAACTTTTATATTTGACTCTATAAAAGATATAGTTCACCTTTTTTTTTTCACCTTGTCACTTATAACTGACTTCCAGTTTAAATGGCTTTCATTCTGTTTTTCCAATGGATTTTAAATCTTCTACACATTCCCATCTCCATCCCTCCATGAAGTAAATCTATTGTAGAAAGATAAGCAATTGGCTGTGGCTTCAGCAAGAGTCAGCATGTCATTAAACAATCGCTTACATTTCCAAAAGAAGACAGATCCGTAAGAAGTTAAAAGACAATATTGTATGAAATAAAAGTTTTCTAGTTAAGGAATTTTCTTTGATGTCTTGAATTTTTCTCTAGAGAAAAAGTCGTCAAAACTCATTATATTTACAACAGATTTGTGGTTGTTGCCATATTCAAATTTTCTCCCCCAGTTTTATTTAACATGGTTTTCTCTTCTTTAAATGACCTTTGTCCCAAAACTCAGAGCCAGTATATAATGAGCATGAGACCCTGAGTCGGGGTGGAAACTATGACAAAGCAGCATCAGAGATTTTAATGAGAAGAGAAAATACCAGGAAAAAAAAATAATAGTAGAGTCCAATGTTCATTTAGATCAAATTAAGTATAAATATTTACTTTAGGAGCAGTGCAAGATCAAATCTTCATCTCCCTGGTACAAAAGCTACCCTTTAAACATGCCTGAGTCCAATCACATGGAGATGTGAACAATAACTCTTTTTATTCTTCTACCTCACCAGTCCACCAAACAGAATAATGAATGAGCCACCAAGTGCGCCCAACAGTGCTTGCTTCATGGTTTTTACATACAGGCACCATTCTTCCTAAAAGAAGTAAGTGCAGTCTGATTCAGTGGTAAATCACAGGGTGATGATTTTGGCTATGTGTGCTGGGTTATAACATGCAGTTTCTGCCACCAAACACACACTGGCTCCTGGGACAGCAGCACTGAGTGTCACCCGGTGAGCTAAATGCATCAAGCACCACTAAGAAAACACTCTGTATCTGTGTTTTACTGCAGAACTCATCTGTAAGATTTTCTCTCCAATCCCCCCTTTTGCTCTATTGCCAGCACACAGTCACTGGAATCCTTCTCAAATAGTATTCAGAAAGTAACACACACCCCGGGGGCCGGGGACCTCAGAGGTACTAACCAGAGATTGAAATGAAATGATACTGATGACAGTGATGAACATGAAAAACTTCAGATTTGCCTAAAAAGAACAAATAATATCCCCTTTTCAAACACCGCAACTCTCGTTAAAGGAACACTTCTTACTGTCTCTGATCTCCAGCCTGGTCACACCTATGAAACGCTTTTTTCAAATGTTGATCATTAGTTTAAAATTATGAAATAACACATATTTTATTGTGGCACTGGCTTAGCTCATTTATGTTAAAAATTTATGTAAAAAGTAATGTTTTTAAAGCTGTTGATAATTTCTAAAAGGTCGTAGAGGGATCTATGCAAACAGATAAAATTTATCATTTGGCTATTGGTGTACATCAAAAAGGAAACTGTATGTATTCAGTTATTTTTAAGAAGCAATTACTGTCTCAATTGAATTAGCTGGTGATTAACAGAAAAATATTTTAGAGGGCAGATAAGCCAGTCCTGATACTGATTGCATCAAGCAGATTGTTAGAGAGGTGGGAGATAAAAGTGAATATAGAGTTTCAACATCATGACCCTAACCTTTGACAGTCAGATAAGAATGTCCACTCTAAAGGAAATGAAATACAGCAAAGCACGATTAGATCACAGTGTGCAGAGAGAGATCTTATTTTTGTGTTTTCCTGATGTAAGAATAAAAGCATTGTTTTATTTCTATCTCAGGTGATACATATTTCACCATGGGTGTAAATAAGGAATTAAAGTTGAGTCTATTTTAATGTCTTATGAATTTTCTCCTTGGCACGTGAAAATAAGAGAGACTTTTAAATAGCTTTAATTTTACCTGCAGCATTTTGTGAACATTTATAGTTTACAAACCCTTTTTTACCCAAGAGTCAAAACTGGCTGAGATTATCATTATTCCCACTTGATAAATAAGGGAAAATGTTCTAAGAAGTTCAAGTGGTAAGTCCAAGATCAAATCATGTGTTCGAGTCAAGATGCAGTCTTTTTCTTGTGAATGCACAGCTGGGACGTTTCCCCCCCACTAGCTCAACACTCTTTCCCCTCTTTCCATTTTTAAAGTTGATTCAGGTTTTGACCTTCTCACTGTGGGGCTCATCATGTCCTCTGTTGGCAAACAATTTTTACCGCAACAGATTAGCGAGCTTTTAGCCAAGGTGACTGGTGTCAGTTTCATTTAAGATTTACATCAAAGGAAGAGTGAAAACTCTTCTTTCTTATGCCTATTTTTGTCTTGAACAAGCACTTCCCTGATGTATATGATAATTTGTGATACACATGTGTAGTCGGAAAAGAAAAGCTCCAAATGTGCTGTCATTTGTGAATATAGAAATGCGATGTGAAATAAACTCTGGATGTGAAATAAACTCTGAGAGTCCTTTGCAAAATGTAATAGAATTCTTAGCTCCTACTTTAATTTGTTTTAGGGCAACATTTTCATTGTACTGAAGTCCTAAGGACCATAACAGAAAATAGGAAGTGGGGGTGGGGGGAGAAAGAGGATCTCTGGATTTCTCTATACTCTAAAGAAAATGTTGAGAAATCAGGATGTTGCTCTTTTATGTTTTGTTTTACCTTAACAATGTATTTAAATGAAAACCCAGCAAGTAGACCAATTTTCATAGCAGAAATAATAACAATTTTTCCAGCAGAGTTCATGATCCTACAAGTCAAGACATACTAAGTTTCACTTTTTCAAAACAAACTGAGTATCATTCTGCAGAGGTAGGTGCAAATGATGGAAATGTAAGCACATGATTGTAGAAGAGTTAAAGGCAATTTATCCCCCACAGTTTCTTGACAAACAAATTCATGTTCTTATGTAAATACCCAGGAGGCAAGGTTAGTTGGTAAGTCACAGAGAAGGAACTGCTTCCCCCTTGTCCCCAAATTTAAAGGCATCTCTGCAGCCTTGACTTATATGGAGTTGCATCCAGTAATTAAAGAATTGATAAGCAAAGAGTCCTGGCAGGGAAATTGTAAAGAAGGTTTGGAGCTCTTTAATTTGTTTGTCACAAAGCCTGAAGGAGAGATATTGTGGAAATGGAACTAATTAACATCATCATCATCATCATCATCATCATCAGTGCACAGAGCACTTACTTTCTGCTTCTGGCATTTTGTCTTCAGAGGAGGCATCAACCTGAATTGTATGACTGAATATTCATTTCGTGTGTGAAGGTGATAGACCAAGTGACATTAAGCAACCCACCCAAGATCACACTGGTAATAAATGGTTTAGCTGCCCTGGTTCCAACTTAGGCCCAGGAGAAGCTTAGAGGAAAACTCAAGCATTCTGGTTCTGCTCCTTTCTGTGATTTGGATAATTCACAAGACTTTTCATGCACTTTAGATCCCTCACTGGTAAAGTTACACGCTCAGTAATTCTCAATCTGTAGCTGACAAACTCAGATGGAGAAGGGCCAAGAAATGGAGGCAAAGTAAGTCATCCGTTTTGCGGACGTACATGCTTCTGTTTTAATGGTATGCAGATTTGTTTCTGGAATATTAAAATAAACTTAAAAATTATGTCTGAATTCATAGACTTTTTGTCATGGTGTATGTTTTCAAACAACAAACTGAAAGACTTACCTGCTATCAAGATTCCCCAAATAAATTTTTACATAAAAATGGGCTTTCGCTTCTTCAAAAGTACAAAATCCTAAGTCAAGATGATCCCTGAACTCTCCTAGTTGTAAATTTCTATGATGGCAAGAAAGAACTTAAATGACTTGGAGGTTAATTTTTAAAACTTTCAGGAACAATGTATTCAGATTACTTTTTCACGTGTTGCCCTTTTGGTTTTGGCAAGGGCAGTGAATGCCCCAACGCTTTGTGGAGTTACTAAAAAAGCAGAAACTAGTGGATTAAGCAATATCTGCTTCCTTGAACTCTTAGTCATGTTTTTGGGATAAATTGGCCATTTCCAATTCTATTGGTGATCAGTTTGGCAAAGCTTAGGAGCTCTTAGACCTTGTCTAGGTAAGATGCTTTTAAAAAAATGAAAGTTGAATCAGAAAACAGCCATGTGGGCCTGCCATTAGGTGGGATTCCTCTCATTCCGCCTACTGAGAAAGGTTTGTTGATTTTGAGCTACTTCAAATGGCTTGAGGCTGCACCAACAGCTCCAGTGATTGTAGAAATAACCACTAATGGAAGGTTGCCCATGGAGGCAACCTGATGGCAGCTCCAATCACATTTGTGGCTTTCCTAGGGACTAACTTGTACAATTCTCCTTTTGTTCGGACCATACAAAGCCAGCTAACTCTAATCGGGCACCCGACCTCCATTATTGCCCCTAAGGAAGTCCACTTGGCTGTGCACAGTTGGGAGGGGCAGTAAACTGTTACAAACTTTCCAAAAGGCAATCGGTCATGTGGATTAAACTTTGACTCAGCAGTTTCTCTGGGAAGAATTTGTCACAAGAAAAATAATCGTGTATATGCAAAATATTTAGATGGTTACCATCCAACTTCATTCACCTATGTCGATCATGGAGAGTTGATTGAACTGTAATTATATCCACACAAGTACACTATAAAGCCATTAAATTTTTATTTAAAATAATTAAATGGCAGTGAAAGATAAGTCAAAAAAGGGGAGTAGATGATAGGCAGAAAGAGAGATAGATGATATAGTAAGTGATATATGAATATAGATTTTTTTAAAGATTTTATTTATTTATTCATGAGAGACACAGAGAGAGGGGCAGAGACACAGGCAGAGGAAGAAGCAGGCTCCATGCAGGGAGCACGACGTGGGACTCGATCCCGGGACTCCAGGATCATGCCCTGAGCTGAAGGCGACGCTAAACTGCTGAGCCCCCCGGGCTGCCCAAAAATAGATGTTGAATGATGTTAATGACATTTTAAATTTGTTTCAAAATATATTAACAATTTTCTTTGTTTTGAGTTTTCTAAACATAAAACCTACCAAGGCATTTGGAAATAGAGCTTAGAGTATATAACTGGCTTTTTTTTTTTTTTTTTTTCTTGAAACACACCATGCTGGTCCCACTCTGGGCCTTTGCAGTTAGGGTCTGTCTCACTAGAAAATTCATCTCCCAGATTGTCACATGCTGGTTCAACTCCTCTACTCTACTCCTCTACTTACCTATCAGAGACTGTCACACAGTCGTGGCCATATCACCCTTGTTTTGTTCTTCACAGCCCTTATTACTGTCTGAAGTTACCTTCTTTAGCTTCTCTTATATTTGATTATTGTTCATCTCCAAAGAATTTAATATCTATGAAAAGTGAGTGCTTTTTGATCCTGTTTCCTGCTATGGTCCCTTAAAACCATGAAGACACATAATTGGTACTCAATAAGTATTTGTCAAATGAAAATTTAGCAAATGCATGAATCACATGTTTATCTTTTCAGGTGGTTTTGGGGATTCTTTGATCCTAATTTAGGGAGAAAACATGGTATCTCAATACTCATCAGAACCAATAATTCATCCACTAGTAACTGTCATATATCCTTCGCTAACCTCCGTTATTCCAATTTGAGAAACATTAACTGAGTCTTTACAATGTGCCAGAGATAGCGTTAAAAGCGAATATAAATATAAAATAAGAATTCAATTGGTTGTTTTGTTTTGTTTTGTTTTAAGATTTTATTTACTTATTCATAGAGACACAGAGAGGATGCAGAGACACAGGCAGAGGGAGAAGCAGGCTCCATGCAGGGAGCCCGACGTGGGACTTGATCCAGGGTCTCCAGGATCACACCCTGGGCTACAGGTGGCGTTAAACCACTGCGCCACCAGGGCTGCCCTTGATTGGTTGTTTTGATCCCAGGAGGCCCCTGATGGGGCATACCGACATATAACATATGGCAGGATAGATAATTAATATATGGGGGAGTAAGAACAAAGAGAGTATGCCAGATGCTATGGGGGCAAAGTAGGAAGCTGTGGAAACACCTTGCTGATATGGACAGCTTCATGGATGTGAGCTGGAAGGACATTCCAGGCAGAGGGAATGGAATATGTTTTGTAGGCCTACCATGTTCCTAGAAGGATGAACACCTCAGAATCTCTGAATGTAGCTGAAGAGGTGAGGCTGGCCATTTAAGCAAAGGACTTATTGGGATTGGTCTTCTACCGTGCTATGGAGTGTGGATTTTTTTCCCCTATAGCCAATAGGGGCTGGCAAAGAATTCTAAGTTTGAAGAGCCTCTAATGGGTTAAGCTCATATTTAAAATGAATAGAATTTTCAGTTACCTAAGAATGAATATTCTGAACTTAGGAGGCATCATCCTTGATTCTTCTTCCTTATCCTTATCCCTATCCTCCACATCTCGTGAGTAAATCCTATATTTTGAGCAGCAATCTGTATCTCTAATTATCTATCTACTTCCTTCCATCTTCATTCCCTTACCCTCAACCAACTTCTTGGACTTCAGCTCAGCTTTCTGCCGTAGTTCCTAGATGGTCTTCTCACTTGACTCCTCTCTCCTCAGTCTGTTGTCCACATGGCAGCCAGTCATCCTGTAAAATCAAACGCGTGCCACTTCCTACTGCCCTTTGTATAAAATCCAAACTCCCTCCAGTGGTCTGTGAGCCCAGCATCATCTGGCCTCTGCTCATCTTTCCAGCCTATTTTGTGTGTCTTTCTCCTTTAACCAAGAGGGAACAATCAAGATGGGCCTCTTCTCCATTCCGCAGACACTCCAAGCTCTTCTTTTTAGGTCTTCACAAGGTGCTTCCTCTGCCTGAAATGTTCTTCCTCTACCTCTTCACCTACTTTCTCATTCTCCAGGTGTCAGTCTAAATTATATCCCATTCTCTGACCACTCTGTCAAAGTGGTCGTCACCCTCCAAAGTAGCCCCCATAATCCCTACCTCCTGGTATCCATGCCATTATTCAGTCCCTGCATGAGTATCCTAGGGCCCCCATAACAAAGTACCAAAAACTGGGTGACTTTAAAATAATAGAAATAGATCTTCACACAGCTCTGGGAGGTAGAAATGCAAAATCAAGGTGTTGGCAGGATCATGCTCCCTCTGAAGTCTCTACCAAAGAATCCTCCCTTGCCTCTTCTAGCTTCAGGTGGTTGCCAGCAATATTTGGTGATCCTTGGCTTGTAGATGCCTCACTGAAATCTCTGCCTCTGTCTTCACATGGTCTTCTTCCCTGGTGTTTTTCTGTCTCCAAATCTCTCTCTTCTTATAAGGACACTAGTCACTGGGTTTAAGGCCCACCAGATCTAGTACAGCCTAATCTTAATTTGATTACATCTACAAAAATCCTATTTCCAAATAAGGTCAATTCACAGATACCAGGATTAATACCGCCTCGTATCTTTTGGGGGGACACAACTGTCCCCTCCCACACTGCTAGGGTTCATTTGTGCAACCAGTGGAATATGGGGAATGACAGTATATAATTTTCGAGCCTAGGTCATAAAAGATATTGCATCTTATTCCTTGCTTTCTCTTGGATTCTCATCCTGGGCAAAGTGATCCATGTTGAGAAGACACTTGAGCAACCCTATGGAGAGGTTCACATGGGGAGGAACTGAGACTACCCACCAGAAGCTGGCATCAGTTTACTAGCCACAGAAGTGAGCCATCTGAGAAGTTGATACTCCAGTCCTGGTCAAGGCTTTAGAAGGTGGCCCCTGTAGTCAATATCTTAACTACAACCTCATAAGAAATCTGGAGCCGGAATCATCAGCCTAAGCAGGTTCTGAGTCACTGACCCACAGAAAATGTGAGATACTAAATATTAATTATTTAAAGCCACTGAGTTTGGGGTAATTTGTTAAACAGCAGAAGATAACTAATACATCCCCTATTTTCTGTTCTGTACCTGTTTCAAAATAAGTATTTCATAAATATTAGCTATTACTCTTCTTGATAAATCCCTTAGAAAAAGACTTACATATTATTATCTTAGGTATCTTCTAACTCCATTTATAATTCATCCATCATGCACAGTTATATCTGCAAAGTATGATAATGCCCAAAGGTCCCAAGAAAGAAAGACCATTTCTGTCTGGGTTAGTAAAACAAGATCTACGATTTATTAAAAAGAAACAAATCACCAATCCACACAAAAACATGAATGAATCACAGAAACATAACACGGAGCGAAAGAAGTCAGGCACAAAAGAACACATGCTCTATGATTCTATTTATATAAAACTCTAGAAAAAGACACATCTAATCTATAGTGACAGAAAGCAGATCAGTGCGTGCTTGGAGCCAGAGGTGAAGGGGGTAGATTGACTGCAGAGAGGCACTAGAGAACATTCTGAGGTGATAAAGATGTTCCATATGTTGACAGGCATGGTCACATGGGTGTACACATGTTTCAGAACTCATCAGACTGTGTCCTTAAAATGCATGCTTCTTATTTTATGTAAATTCTATCTCAATATAGTTAATGAAAAAATGTACAATTTTCAGAGCATTCATGAGCCAAGCACTTTACATAATTATCTCTAGTATAAAGGCAACAGCCTCATTTTTTGAAAATAGAAATTGAGTCTCAGACAGATTAAGTGACCTGTTCAAGGCCACACAATTGTAGATCCAAACCTTTGCTTATTTCAATATGCTTTGTTAGAGTTAAAAAGAATTTTATAGGTCATCTAACCCAACAACGGCAAGCTCCAATATTTTTTGGAGCTCAGCGATAAAAGTCTGCACGGTAGAGTTGAGAACAAGACAACAGAGGCGGGTTGGGATTCTGTTTTTTCTGGGACTAGGGGAGACACAAGTCAAATAAACCATACCTCAGAGTCATGGTCACCCTTTAGGCATTTTACTGATCAGGAACCTGAGATTAAAGAGATTAAATAACTCACCTCTGGTCACCCAGCTATGGAAAGGCAGATCTTCTGACAGAGAGAGACAAATTGATGTAGGTGGAGTAGGGAAAGAAGAAAAGTGGGAAGGCAAATACTTAAAATAAAATCCCAGCATGTAAAAGATGCTCATACTTAGGCATTTATATAATACAGATCAAAAGTTTAGGAGGGAGAAGCATAGCATAGCTCATCCGAGTTTGATGACTAATTCATTTGCCTGCACCTTTTTCCATCCACACAGTGTTAATGAGCCCCCACTGCATGCAGGACACTATGCTTGGAGACATACCCTTCCTGCGGGCTAAGTGCACCATCCTCTTTGAAGCCAGTACCCCCTCAGCTCCAAGTTGCCTCCCCATGGTCCAACAGCCTTTTCCTGACTTTCAACAACACGGTGTACATAGAGCCTTGCTCCACTGCCCTTGTCCCCAGTTATCCATAAAACACACTTTGGACTTATTGTAGCCCTGTATAATGCTGTCTGGTCCACGAATTGTTTTAAACATGTACGTCTTATCTCACAAGCTAATTGATTTCTGAGCAGTGTAAGCGTCAATATCTTAAGTGACTTACTAGCTTCCTAGAACCTGGCACAAGGTTAGGCACACAGAAAACTCTCTGTCAGTTCCTATCAACCGATGACCCTGGTGTCTTGGAATAGCAGCATATCTTAGCTTGGGGTTCACAGAAGCATGACCTGAGATAAGGATTTGAGGGCTACTACTTGTTTGAGAGTGATCCCTGGAAGCACATGTGGGGGCATGAGGAAGTGAAACAGAAAAGAGAAGAGAAGGGAAGGGAAGGGAAGGGAAGGGAAGGGAAGAAAGGAAAGAAAGAAAGGAAAGAATGGAAAGGAAAGGAAAGGAAAGGAAAGGAAAGGAAAGGAAAGGAAAGGAAAGGAAAGAAAGGAAAGGAAAGGAAAGGAAAGAAGGAAAGGAAAGGAAAGGAAAGGAAAGGAAAGGAAAGGAAAGGAAAGGAAAGGAAAGGAAAGGAAAGAAAGGAAAGAAGTGTCAACTGGGGAATGTTCATGAGAAGAGAGCTGTGCGGGCCATCGGAGTTCAGGATCACTGCCGTTCAGGCAATTGGGCAAGTCTATAGAAGACACCTTGGAGTTGTCCAACCTGAGGAGTGAGGAGCAGGAGTATTTGTTCACTAACTCACATTCATCACTGGTTAAGAGTTGCCTCTTGAGGCACGATTTTCCAAGTCAACCTGGATGGCCAAGTGTGGAGCATCCTCCAGGGGCCAGAGAAAGCCCCGGGGTGGAGCTGCAGGAGCCTGCAGTGCGGCTCCACTGGTGGGCACGGAAATGAGGATTGCCAACAAGGGATGTCAGGGCCTCACGGCTTCTGCTACACAGCACGTTTCAATCAAAGGGAGGCAATTTCATGACAACATTTATTTAGCGCCAGCCATGTGATGTTCTCTGGAATACAAAAATAAATGCAACATGTTCCTTGTCTGCTGGGAACTTCGCTCTGTTGCTTCTTATTGAGGACTGTGGAGAAAAGCAGAGAAAAAGAAGGTGGCGGAACAGAAACTCACCCAATCTCCATTCCCATTCGGTCTCAACTCTCTGATGAAATTTTTATGCCGTTCTGCCCACCAATTCATTACAGTCATGATTCTCAAATAGCCATCATGTTTAATGACTTGTCGTCCCTGTCAGAGTGGCATGAAGTCAGACCAGAGTTTGAAAGGTGAAGAAAGTATCTTTGTTCACCTCTGTTCCCCAGTGTGCCCTGCCCTGCTTCAGTGAAATTTCTACATCAATATTTCATTAACCCATACCAAACATGCAACGTGATTTTTCTGTTCAAATTAAACTAATATTTGAAATAAAGAAGAGAAAGCATGAGAGGGAAGTCACTTACCACAAGGCCTCTGAAAAGAAGTTTGTGTGGGAAAGGCGGCTGTGTTTTGTGCTTCTGCCATAAAACGAAGCAGACAGTCTGTTCTGTGAAGTACTATAATTATAAAGCAATTTGCTGCCTCTAATGGGAGGACTTTTCTTTCATAAAATATTAACTAAATATAATATCGGTGCAATAGGTTAGAAATAGTCTTAGTTTCTCCATAAAAAGTCAATTTGTAACCACTGTGAACGTCTTCTTCAGGATGATGGTATCCAAAACATCCTCTGTGCCCACAGCCATTTGGCCTTGAATCAAGCACAACACATTTCCCCTGTCCTCTCTAGTTGCTTTGATGCTGAGTGCTCCCCAAGCTCCCCCCACAGCCCCCCCCAACATGGTAATTTGCGATGTAGTCCTAGCCTCCTGCTGCAACCACTCAACTCAATGCATGGTTGTTGCCCAAAAGTTTTGTTGTCATGACTCTGGCCCCCAAACCTTAACCTGTCAACAAATTAAAAAACTCAAGTTTAGGTTGAGGATTTGGTTTCCAAAAGCCCAGCCTCTTTGTACTGTAGGATGACCTGCACCTTTTCCAATCATGGAAAAGGATGAAAGGGTATTTTCTGGGCCCGACTCCTCTCCAGACAGTAAATGCAGGCAGAGCAGCCTGGAGCTGCCAAGGATTCTGCAGGCCTGGCAGACCAAGGCTCTGGTCGCCAGTGGAGAGGTCAAAGCCCACCTTCTTCCTCAACTTGTCTTTTTCCCCTACTTATTTTTTTCCCTTCTATTTTATATCCTTACATAAAATTTGGGGTTTGTGTTTTTGTTTTTGCTTTATGCTCTGAAACTTGCTAATGAATTCGGCAACTGTTTCCCCTGCTGCCACTTGGTTAACTACCCTCTTCCGTTGGAGGCAGCAATCACTCTAACTATCCTGGATGATTTGTTTTTCTAGGGAAAAAGGCTATCTAAAATGAAAAGTGAAGATGTTTCCCTCCCGGTATTATTTCAAGCCATTGTGCCATTTTTCACTGACTTCTCAGAGAGAAGGTAAAAAAAAAAAAAAAAAAAAAAAGAAAAAACAACAAAAAACAACAACAACCAAAAAAGAAAAGAAAAGAAAAGAAACAGAACCAAAAAAACACCCAAATAACAAAACCCCAACAAATCCCCAAACAGTTTTGTGTTTAAAACCTTCTTTATTAGAAGTAATGTATAGAAAAATCCATACTTGCTCATTTGGAAAATGCCTAAGGGCTGCATCCACTTCCACACATTCCTTTGTTGATTTACACTTCTGAAATGGATCGTCAAATTCTATTGATCTTAATCAGCAAAATCCTTTGTATTTTCTAGTTCTTAGGAGTCTCCAAATTAGGCAGGAAGTTTTGCAAGGAGAATGTATAGTTACATTAGGACCAGGAGCAGAGGCATTTGTTACATAAATGCTGAATGCAAACTGGAAATAGACCTCTTAGACCCTATGCTCCCTTCAAGTTTTGCACATATTTTGCTATTAGGGTAACATTTGATACACTTTCTGAAAGAATGAATGAGAACATGAGTTTAATCGAATATTCACACTTAAATATTAGAATTTTGGGGCAGCCCGGGTGGTTCAGTGGTTTAGCACCGCCTTCGGCCCAGGGCCTGATCCTGGGGACGTGGGATCGAGTCCCACGTCAGTTTCCCTACGTGGAGCCTGCTGCTCCCTCTGCCTGTGTCTCTGCCTCTGTGTGTGTGTGTGTGTGTGTGTGTGTCTCTCATGAATAAATAAATAAAAATCTTTTTTTAAAAAATTAAATAAATAAATAAATATTAGAATTTTGTTAAATCAAGTTGTGAACCTGTATTATAACATAACCTAATAGTTAGACATATGTTATATTCAATTATTATACTGAATATGTTATTTTTCTTTATATATACATATATGCATATATTCGTTTTGCTTTACCACACATATATGGAGGGATACACGCAGACAGATAAAACTGATGCTCTCTGGAAAGTGGGATCCAGGGTGGAGACTTCATTTAGTCATGAAATGGAAAAAAAAAGTTTAGTCATGACTATTTCAAGCAGACAGGGAGAGAGTACAACCATAAGAATGCTCATGGTACCATCTCTCAGCTTTATCGGATCCCAGCATTATGCTCTATTTTGCTTCCAATCATTTTTTAAAGAAACTGAACATTTCAGATACAACAGAAAAGTTTTCATTTTGTACAACACGTGTTTCTAAGGCAGTTGAATTTCATAGGATGAACATACTTGTGGTCAGTAAAAAAAATCAGTACCAATTTAAAAATAAATATTAGCCAGGCCAAAGTGAAGGGAAATCAATGCGCTTCTATGGATCATCCGCAGTTGTGTTTCCCAAACGTCTTTCCACATCTGTTGTTAACAAGAGGCGACTTTGCCTACTGTCTGTCTGTCCGCTCACAGCTGTCTGGCAACTGGAAGTAGTGAGTTGGGACCAAAAGCACAATGTCAATTTAGGTGCTGGTGGGTTGGCAAGCCACATGTTCCTATTTATCCCTGTCAGCCACAGGCCCTATTAACTATTTTTAATGAATCACCACTGCTTTTACTTTTGCCATCAGCCATGACCTTCACCATTTAGAAACACATGGTCTCTCATAAACGATAGTCCACGACACATAAACTTGAGAAGGATTCCATCACAGCTCAAACTACAATATCTATCACTAAAACAAACGGCTCATTCTAGCTGAAGAGACACTCATATATATCACGGAACCAACCTTCCATATTTTGAAATTTACTGCCCCGTGTTGGCTGATTTTTTTTTAAGGAGGCCAGGCAACCTTGCTCACTTAATACTTTTGATAAACTTCTGCTGACAAGGAGTGTGATTAATGATGGTTAAAAGAATTGAATCAAGAGTAGGAAAGACAGAGCCAAAAAAGCAGACTGCTGGGCTGATGGAAACTAACGTCTCTACAGAAATATATGATGGACTCCCCTTTTTTACCATGCCAAGTAATTACTTGCACAGGCCTCTTGTAATAATTCCTATTACAGCCAAAACGGAAAAGTCAGTAACTCACCGCCCTGGGACAAGGTGAAGGCAAGGCCAGAGTAGCATGGATCAATATTTCATTTACTCACTGAGGTTAGCTTCTATCCCTGTATCAAATTCTTTTACAGAAAGCCATGAAAGAAATGAGGTTTGCTGCAAAACACCAATACAGGGGCCTTGTTTCCTTGGGGTGCTTATGAAGGAAGCAGAGCAACAAACCCTTGCAGGAAAACAATATGCACTCAAGGTCACTCATTACTTGCTACTGTTGGAAAATAAAGTGCCATTAGCCTGATATGAGTAATGTACATCAATCAAGTGCAGACTAGAAAAAGTATGTTTTCAACTTGGTGGTGCTCCTGATAATGAATGAGCAATTTGAACACTGTCTACACAATTTGACAATTGTGAAAAAATTTTCCCTTGACAGTGCATCATTTGTTTAAAAAAAAAAAAATCCCATTAACATTTATCTCTGATTACCTCCTGCCTTAAAAAAGAGAAAGAAGAAAGAAAGAAAGAAAGAAAGAAAGAAAGAAAGAAAGAAAGAAGAAAAAAGAAAGGAAAGAAAGAAAGAAAGAAAGAAAGAAAGAAAGAAAGAAAGAAAGAAGAAAAAAGAAAGGAAAGAAAGAAAGAAAGAAAGAAAGAAAGAAAGAAAGAAAGAAAGAATAAAAGAAAAGCAAAAGAGGGGAAAGTCCATAATGGTTCCCTCTGCTGCCCAAGAAGTTTCTGGTTTGGTATTTTTCCTTAAGAGAAATTATAGTTCAACTACAAAATGTCCCAAAAAAACAAACAAACAAAAAAAATGAACCATATTGTTTCTCAACAGGTTTCTTTTTAAAGAGTTTTTAAATGTATGATTCCCAGTTTAAGTTTTCTAGGAAACTTTCTGGGAAAAGGGTTTGATACTAATCAATTCTGGATCCCACGTGGATGTGATAGAACTAGCTTATTGTCAACAGTGAATTCTTATAATTTCACATAAAATCAGATTTAAATAGCCTCCACGTATAGGAACCCTATGTAGGAATGCAAAATCTAGATGCTATTTATCCATTACATTTACTATTTAGCATTCGGGGCTAGAATAGATTTCAATGCTGCATTGTTCTCTTTCTTAAGATTGTGTGAGAACCTCTATTTATAAAGCATATTTCCACTATGCTATATACTTTCACATGGAATGGTCTTAGGAAAATTCTCTTGCATTTGCTTTTCTCCCCCACATCTATATTAATTCCCACTTGCTTTGCTTATGATTCCAGGAAGGAAGAAAGCAGAGAAGGGTTGATTTACTTACTTAGAAACATAGGCTACTGGCAGTAATGACTGATAAACTTGAATGTTTCTTACAGTTCATTTTTTCTCTGAAAAAAAAAAATCTATTCCCCTTCCCTGGAACTTCAAAGCCACCCTTTACGAGATCACCCTATCTCCATACCATGAAATGAAGTTGAAACCAAGGCAGAGAAGTCCTGGGCTATCATTTAGGCCTTAGCTCTATTCTCATCTCCAGAAACAAAGGTCGGCGAGCCTCAGCCTTGATTCGGGCCAGCAAGACTTGTGGCCTGGCCAGTCAACATCTTGGAAGCATTTTCAAAAGTTTGGGGTCTGCAGAAGAATACATTAGATTTTCCTAAGACTTTTCACCCCTCCTCCCCTCCACCCCTTAAACTTGGACCCCAGGAGTATTTCAAGGGAAATTCAATCCATATGTGCCTGATTCGTGTTCACTTAACTCATTGACATGTTGTTTTCCAGGAGCTGATTGATGTACAAGGAGTCTTCTGACCTTTTTTCCTGAACCTTGCAGAACTGCCTTTCTTTGAGCTGGAAAATTGCCTTTTACTTGGGGTAAGTAGCACTTTTGAGAGTTGAAAGTTTTGAGCTCAGCTTGAAACATAGTTCCCAAATCTGCGTGGGATTCTGGGTTTGACAAATGTGGCCTCAATACCTTTGTATAAAGCCCTTTCTTGCCTCATTTTTTTTTCATGTGTGACACCCGTAGCTAGCGAAGAAAAAAAAATACAAAGATGATGATAACTTTCAGAGCATCCAAGCAGGTATCTTTGGAAGTCAGAGCATTACTACCATGGTGTAAGATGTCCAAGTCCATCTGTTCTCTTCAACCAGCCTTCACTTGCCCGGATTTCTTTCATGTGGTCCCAACCCAAAGAACTTTCTCTGCCAAGTTTTGAGTGTATAATAAAGGCAGCAGCTGACTTTAAACCCTGCTTTGATTCTGTTAGGCAACATCTCAGCTTGGGTTAGGTTCCCTGGCAAACTATTTCAGTAGACTTTCATAACGCTGCCCCCTTGGAACTCATCCTAAATTATGCCACTCTATCATAAGAGTTAGAAAGACAAACTATTCTGTCCATTATTGTTCAGGTTCAGAAGGAGCTGTGATGGGAAAAGGGGGGGGTGTGACTCTGCCGGTGGACAGCTGGTTAATTGATCTAGAATAATTGGAATAACACCAGGAAAGAGAGAGTCTCTTAATTCTTCTAAAACTCTGGATAGAGACACTGAATTAGATCCTACAGCAAGAATCTGCAAACCCAGATGCCTACAGGAGACAAGAAAAATCAATATTTGAACCAGAGTGAGTGGAGACTGGTTTGAGTAGGTAGCGACATCAAGAGATAGCCAAGGGACACTGTGGCAAGCTCAGTGTTGCCAGAGCTCTTGGGACTTCAAGAGAACCCAGGTATCTTCTATTTTTTTAAACATTTGCATCTAATACACATATGGTAAAGCCCTGATTAGGACCCAAATTTAGCTTCCCAAGTGGGGATATGTGCTAAGCGAAGTGACCAAAGGAGAGAGTAACAGCAATTGGCCGTTCGTTGGGTGATTGCCATGTACCCCAAACTATGCTGGATGGTTTCATTTTCTCCTCACTATTATCCTACCACATGGGTGTTATATCATCTTTCCTGGTTACAACAAAAGCAAAGTAAGATCTGGAGTCCTTGTTAAAAAGGCCAATTCTTGGGCCTCCCCCAGACCTACAGAATCAGGATCTCTAGACACGGGACCTCCAGGCGATCCAATGTACCCCAAAGCTAGAGAAGCACCATATCACGACATATCACAAAGTATATGCACTGAGCTTTAGGAAGAATCTGTTTCAACTCCTCAGTTTACAAATGAGGCTCTCAGAGAAGAATTGATTTGCCCGAGCTTAGACAACAGAGCCAGGACTCAAACTCAAGCCTCCGAGAAATAAGAAGAATAGCAATAGTAACAGTGAGCCTAAGTCCCATTTACTGAGGACCTACCATGTACCAGGCAGTAGACACTAATGGTATCGCTCCCATTTAAGCCTCATAGGAAATCTAAAACAGACATTATTGTCTCCATTTTATAGACAAGTAACACAGGCTCAAAGGAATAAAGTGGCTTGCAAGGTCACTCAGAGTAAAGGACTGAATCTGTTTTTAAATCCAAATGGGTGTGCTTCCAGATCCAGAGGATTAGTACTGTTGAGTCCTTGCCACTGAACGCTGATGGAACTATAGGCATTACACAGGAGGTAGAGATAGCAGCACTTTCAGGGAAACCCAAGATGGTGGTGGTAGTGATGACAAGGAGGATGAGGATAAGAATGAGGAAGGGTCAGGAATGGTCAAATTGCCCAAAGTTGAAATCAACTGTAGAATCACTAACTTGCTAAACGACTAGCCTCAAAGGCCACTTCTCCACTCTGGAGATTGCTGCCCTTATCTTTCAAGTGAAAAAAGATTTTGATAGGTAATCTTTATGCTACTTTCCTGTTTGAAAGTTCAATAGCTCTAAGTGGAGAAGCAAGTTGAGTCACATGTATTTACATCAACCTAAAGGCAGGAATGTTGTTGGAGAGGATGTAGAGAAAGGGGAACCCTCCTGCACTGTTGGTGGGAATGGGAACTGGTGCAGCCACTCTGGAAAACTGTGTGGAGGATCCTCAAAGAGTTAAAAATAGACCTGCCCTACGACCCAGCAATTGCACTGCTGGGGATTTACCCCAAAGATACAGATGCAGTGAAATGCCGGGACACCTGCACCCTGATATTTATAGCAGCAATGTCCACAATAGCCAAACTGTGGAAGGAGCCTCAGTGTCCATCGAAAGATGAATGGATAAAGAAGATGTGGTCTATGTGTACAATGGAATATTCCTCAGCCATTAGAAATGACAAATACCCACCATTTGCTTCAACGTGGATGGAACTGGAGGGTGTAATGCTGAGCAAAATAAGTCAATTGGAGAAGGACAACATTATATGGTCTCACTCATTTGGGGAATATAAAAAATAGTGAAAGGGAATAAAGGGGAAAGGAGAGAAAAGGAGTGGGAAATATCAGAGAGGGAGACAGAACATGAGAGACTCCTAACTCTGGGAAACGAACAAGGGGTGGTGGAAGGGGAGGTGGGCGGGGGGTGGGGGTGATTGGGTGACAGGCACTGAGGGGGGCACTTGATGGGATGAGCACTGGGTGTTATGCTATATATTGGCAAATTGAACTCCAATTAAAAAAAATAAATGAAAAATAAATAAATAAAGGCAGGAATGAGTGCTTCAACCCTGGTGAGGCAGACAGGCAGACTGCCCGGCCCCAGAGCCAGCCCCAGCAAGGATCTCACGATGCCGCTGTGAGAAGATTGCCTATGGTATTAGAATCCTCTGTCAAACATGGTGAAACAAAACTGCAGATGCACTGAGGTTAGCAGACTCCTTAGGGAGGCAGCCTCATCTGATCCTTGAACGTGGCCTTTGACCTTCAGGCATTGGGTATGGCTTCTATCGCTCTTTCTCCAGCATTTCCTTCCTCCCAGCTTCCACTCCACCATCCGTTCTTCATATACAGGATGCCTGTTCCTTCTGTGATGGAGTAAACATTCCATTTGAGGTCAAGGTACTTGGACCTCTGCTGTACTTAGTTCAAGATCCAGCCAAAGGCCAGAATCAATACCACAAATCACAGCCAAATGACAACAAGGAGGCTCTTGTCCATTTTCTCCCCCCTTTTAAAGATGCCATTTCTAACACTTAGCAATTTCATTAAGTCAGTTTCATTGGTTCATGTTTCCTTAAGAGGATTGCACTAACGGCTCTCTTTGGCAGCCAAAAGAACTGGTTGCTTCACCATTACCTGAGCAACACACAATCCCTCAGGGATGCGTACATGTTTACAAGTGGCTGGGCCTCAGACAAACAGCCCTTAATATTCAAAAGCACTCTGCACAGAAAAAAGATCAAAGGCATTATGGGGAAAGCATCTATCTCTGCTGAATGCATGGAGCTATATGAATCTATAAGAATACAATGTCAAAGCAGCGCACTATAAATGTGTCTTGTCATAAAGTTATCTTTTGCAGAAAAGAAATGTTGCCATTCAAAAACACATAAAATCCCAGCTAGCTTCAAATAGTGCATACGTATCATATCTTCACATTCCCATAATGGAATCAAATCAGGGTGAGGCAAAAAGACTGACTCGGAAAAGTTTAATTTCTGTGCCTATTGCATGGTGAAATAAAAGGAGAACCTTCTGGGTTTAAAGAGTAAAAGGGGTTATTTGTCCCTCTTGATTTCTCAAAAGGCTTATTTTGGATTTGTTGTTAAGATTTCTGCCATTTCGGTGTGTGCACAACACACAGGAATTCAGAAAGGAATTTCTGATGCCAAGTATAGGATTTGAAATAGATTAATTATTTCATTAGACTTATGTGGACATTTTAGTGATTGTAGATTGTACAAGGATATTCATTAAAACTTTGCTGGTAATACTGAAAAACTGGAAACAACCTCTGTGTCCGTCAATAGAGGAACAACTAAATAAGCTACAGTATGGTCATGTTATATAAGCAGGGCAGAGAGCTGCCACAAGCAGTTGCACAGGCTGTTCACTGCACAACTCTTTGGGTACCATGTATGAATGGTAGCCATGTTGTGGCCTCTATACTGCAGCATCTAAAAAGAATAAGGTTGGGAATCCCTGGGTGGCTCAGTGGTTTAGCACCTGCCTTTGGCCCAGGGCGCGATTCTGGAATCCCAGGATCGAGTCCCACGTCAGGCTCCCAGCATGGAGCCTGCTTCTCCATCCTCCTGTGTCTCTGCCTCTCTCTCTCTCTCTATGTCTATCATAAATAAATAAATAAATCTTTAAAAAAAAAGAATAAGGTTAAAATATGCTAATATGGATAAATTTCCAAGATATACTGTTGAAGGAAAGAAAGTTTCAGAAGAGTGTACAATCATGCTATTGTTTTTATTAGTTTGCACTTTATTTTTTTTTAAGATTTATTTATTTATTTGTTTCAGAGAGAGAGAGAGAGAGAGAGTGTGTGTGTGTGCTTGCAAGCAGGGAGAGGGGCTAGAAGGAGAGGGAGAGGGGGAGGGAGAGGGAGAGGGAAGTAGATTCCCCTGCTCAGCATGGAGACTGGTGATGCAAGGTTGGATCACCCTCTCCAGAGATCATGACCCAAGCCAAAACTAAGAATGGGACACTTAACTGACTAAGCCCCAGGTGCCACTATTAGTATACACTTTAAAAGCTATAATATGTTCATGTGCATATGTACATGTGTGTGCGCATACATGCAAAATCTGTGGAAAGATGTGGACCAAACTCAGAGCAATAATTAATTGTGGGGAAATGGGTAAGGGACCAAGAGATTAGTGGAACCATCGAAGTACTTCCTCCAAATATATAATGCTATAATTTTGAGTAATATGAATGGAAATTTAAAAGAAATTTTTAAAAATTTAGGTGGAAATTGTGGAGGTACTTAAATTCACAATTGTGATGCTTTCACATTTAATTATATAATTTGTATTTATATTAAGTCTAGACCTATTTATTATTATACATTTATATTTAATGTTGATGTCTTATTATTAGATTTATATTTCATTTATTATGATTTGTAATTACTCTCTAAAACAATCAGTAAGTACTGGATCATGGGACTCCGATACTATATTATTGTACACTTACGTACCTATTTTTCTCACTAAGCTACAAACTCCCAGAGAGCAAAACCTGTCACTCTAAATTTCTTTCACTGCTAGCAACTAGCGCAAGAATAGCACAGCAAATTGTGAGTTAATAAACTCATTAATTCATTAACTCATTCATTCCACAAATATTTAATGAACATTTACTCTGTGTCCTTGGAATAAATTAGGGAATACAAGCAAAAGAGTTTTTATTCTGTGAATGAATGAATAGACTGAGAGAAACCAGCCAAAGATCACCAAATCTATTGCTAAAAGAGCTCCTAAATATGTAATTAATTTTTTTTAAAAAATTTCCTCTCTTAGAAATTCCACTATTTGGTAATCATCTCCATAGGTAGCATAACTTTTCTCAGTTTTGGAACCAATTTCTTTCTTTCTTTCTTTCTTTCTTTCTTTCTTTCTTTCTTGCTTTCTTGCTTTCTTGCTTTCTTGCTTTCTTGCTTTCTTTTTTTCTTGATATGAGCTTTCTTTACATTTATATTTTAAATTCAGAAACAGTCTGGTAGATTCTCTTCTCTGTAAAATAGAATTATTTCAAATATCTGTCCCTTGGTGATGTTTTATAACATTCCTGCAAAGTTCTGTTTAATTATATTAATAATTTCTCACAACAGCATTGCTGTTTATATTTTACCAAATGTTTTCTATATACTATTTTCACATAATCCTAAATATAATTTTCTCTTGCTTCTAACTGAAATGCTGGGCAATATTTATTTAATAGACGCATGAACCAAAGCTCAAAGGAGTTTGGCAACTTCCCAAGATTACACAGTTAGGAACTGGTAGTATTGGGACTAGAACCCAGATCTTTTTTTTTCTTTTTTTTTTTTTAACCCAGATCTTTTGAATTCAAAACTAAGTCTTTCCCATTCATCATGCCTACTCACTTAGTCCAAGAGATCTGGGGCAAAAAATGATTATTTTAAGAAACCAAGTGTATTTGAAAACTGAAACAAATACAACTCTAGATAAAGCCCATAAAGCTGTAAATTTGCATGCTTTCTCCATGCCAAGGTGTGTTAAACATCTAAATTGGAACTATGCACGCTCGGTTAATATCTTTGGCTTCTTTATGCTTACCATTGAGATTTCAATTCATGAAGGCAGTAACGACAACAGCGAAGACAGTTTCTTAAGGTTTTTCCTGCACTTCTGTGCCCTCTATTTGATCATCTGCCAAGGTTTGTGAATAGTGCCAAATCAAACAGCCCAGCATCTCTATGAGGCTCCTCCTGGGAGTTGAGGAATTCTGCAGTTGGAGCACGGGGTAAGATATAAAAGGCACAATTATGGTCTTCTTTGAAGAGTTTAAAGGCAGACAATGTTAATCTATTCTTTTGGAATTTCTGGTGCTAACCCCCCTTCACTGAGCAGCCTCTTCACTTTCCTGTGCTTTTCTGGCCGGGTTATCCTATATTAGAATAAACATCCTAAAATTAGAAAGGATAGAATGATTTGATGCTTTCGAGCTTTCTCAGTGGAAAGACCAGACATAAGCGTCAAAGAAATAAGTGAAGGATTTCCATTTGCAATCTCTTTTATCTAAGGAAAAAAAATTTAATGTTTTCTTATTCTGATCTTGTACATAAATCTCTAATCTTTTCTTTCTTAACTTCTAATTTTCCTGACTTCATTGTTAGGACGATTGTATTAGCATGTCAAGTGTGATGTTATTATTTTTTATTTAATGCTGATTAATTGCAGAAGTTCTTTTGACATGTATTTGAATTTTCTATTTTCTCTTTTTTTGCTATTTGATTGACTGATTTTCTGTTTGGCTTCACTAATTGATAAAGCCAATGGCTAAATCTTACTCTTGCGAATACTCGTAAAAAACTAGTAAAATTTGTGCAAATTTTCGACACTGTTATAGGCAGTTACAAATGAAAGATATACTTCAGTATTTTTAGTGTAAGAAACAAAAGCGGGGAAAAAGCATTTATAGCTTTATCATTGGCTCTCTATTTTTTCCTGTAGAAATATGCATTTATATTTGTGTTGCTTGGCCAAAATTTTCTATAAAGGCTACTTAGTAGTTTTCACCATAATCATTAAAAGGACTAAAAAAAGAAAAAAGTCCTGAAATCTGGGTTTTAAATTTTAATTATGTAGTGAGACTGGCTAGATTCTCATCAAACGTATTTCCTCTTCCTGTCCATAGGGCTTACTTGAAATGCTATCTCCCTCCAGGTAGGCGATGTGATACCACCACTAGGACATGAGTGGAGGTAGCATGTCACTTTCAGGCTCAAACCTTTAGGAAAGATATACATTCTCCACATGTGGTACCCCAATTTCAAGCTGGATTTCAGTATGCAGAGAAACAATGCACAGAAAATGGCCAGGATTTTGTTAGCCTCTGTCCTTGAATGGCTTCATTGAGCAGTCACCAAAGACCTATATTGAATGTGTCACTGGAGAGAAAGTTTTACTGTATTAAACTCCTGAGATTCAAGCCTTGATTGTTATAGTAGTTAACCAGATTAATATTATCCATTTATGTTCAACTTCTGGAGTGTCTCCCTTAAATTTGGCTTGTAGTGGATTTTTATTGTTTAATTTTAAAAAATTAAATGATGTACAGTAAGTCTCCCATATGCCACAAAATATTTTGAACACAAACAAAATAGATATAAATATCCAGTGAATATTCATGTATATTTTAAGCATGGTAATTAAAATAATAAATCAAAATAGTAAGATATCACTAATTTATATCCATCCAATTAATTTTTAAACTATTATAATCTGAGATCCCTGGGTGGCGCAGCGGTTTGGTGCCTGCCTTTGGCCCAGGGCGCGATCCTGGAGACCCGGGATCGAATCCCACGTCGGGCTCCCGGTGCATGGAGCCTGCTTCTCCCTCTGCCTGTGTCTCTGCCTCTCTCTCTCTCTCTCTCTGTGTGTGTGTGTGTGTGTGTGTGTCTATCATGAATAAATACATAAAATCTTTAAAAAAATCATCACCTTTAATCTATAATTCCATTTCTAAGAATTTATTATATAAAATAATTACTGATGTCATGTGCAAGAATGGTTCTCAGCCATGTCTATTTCCAATTGAGAAAATTACAGTCCACAGGCCAAATTCCACATGCCACCTGCTTTTGTAAATAAAGTTTTATTAGAACACAGCCACTACTACTTATTTACCTATTGTCTATGGCTACTTCTGCAACAGCAGAGTTGAGTAATTGCTACATAAACCTTATAGTCCACAGAGTTGAAAATATTTTCTATTTGGCTTTCTATAGAAAAATTTTGCCAACCCCAGTCTATAATAATAAAAAATATAAAATGTATTAAATATCTAATAAAAGAGGAATTGGTACATAGATTTTGGTGATTCTTATAATGAATTATCACATAATTTTAAAAAAAAATTAATGGTTAAGGGGTACCTGAGTGGCTCAGTCAGTTGAGCATCCAACTCTTGGTTTCAGCTCAGGTTGTGATCTTACTTGGGATTGAGCTCCTTGCTGGGCTCTGTGCTCAGTGTAGGGTCTGCTTGAAGATTCTCTCCCTCTGCCCCTCCCCTCATGCTGCCTCTCTCTCTCTCTTAAATAAATAAATAAATAAATAAATAAATAAATAAATAAAATGGGTAAACGGAGTTGAGAGGTAAAAAGGAAACAAAGAAAATTTGAACTATCTAGTGATGTTGATATATTCTTCATATAATACCTAACACTAAGCTCAAATGTAGAATTCAAAATGATTTATATAATATCCCAATGTGATTTAAAATTATAGACTCAGATAAACAAAATAAATAGATGAAGAAAACTAAATACCAAATGTCAGTGGTGGTTACTTATGAGGATAGAATGTCCAGTGATATTTATTTTGTTCTTTATAACTTTTCTATATTTTTTAAATGTCCTAGAGTAAACAAGTCCTACTTGTATCATTGGATAACTACTAATTTATCCTATTACTAAAAAGAGAGAATTAAGTGGTCAAATTGCTGTGACATATAAAGCCTAGTACATGGGTAAAAATTCCTTCTCATATTCTCCCCTAAATAAGAAATACGAAGGATGAGACACATGCTTAAGGAGACACCAAATATGAGTGAGAATTAAACTATCATATAAAAGAATAATCAACAATTCAATATGTTTAGCCACAAAACTGAGCCCCTAGGTAAATGATGTTAAACTGGCAATGTGTTCGTCATCTCCTATCCCCTTTGAGAGGCAGAAGTCTAAGGAATTTCAAAAACTACATGGAAAAAATGCTGGATTTATGGATCTTCTTTCCTTGAAAGGGAGTTTCTGGTTGGCTATCTATTTAAGTAGCTTGCCAGAAGGGTTGAACTTTACATAATCACATCTGGACAGAAACTTTCGTATCAGCCACTAACTCCAGTGGGTATGCCACTGGAGAAGCCAGGTGTACTTTAGAATAACTTAGTTTTCTCTAAAGAGTAACTTTGGATTCCTGTGTCTAGATCCATTTAAATCTTTCTGCTTAGCAGGGTAACAAATATGTAACACAATATGTCTTTCTGATTCATCTACCCCCAGATCACTATAAGTATCTGTTGATGGTAACATTTTATTAGTCTAGATCTGCTACTCCAATTGGACAAGTAGTTATGTAACCTCCATGTAAGTGCTGAGAAGGGAAAATGTATGTTCAATATCATGGATACAGAGAGAGGAAGGAGACAGCTTTCATGTGAACTTCTTACAGCTGCCGAAACAGCAGGAAACAATTATGAATCTCAGGTGTGGAGGCAAGAATTCAAAATCCTAGAAATGGAGTTGATTGCGGAAAGATCTGGGATGATGATGAGTGCATTAAAACAAGATACATGGCCAATTACTAAGTGCCAGGCACTGAACTAAGCTCCTCACTTGCATAATTAAATTTAATTTTCACAACAATCCTAGGATAAAGGGACTGCAATTATCATCCACATTTTTACATATGAGAAAATAGAGGCAAAACAAAGGTAAGTCATTTTCCTGTAGTCACCCTGCTGGCAAATGGTTGAATCAAACCCAGATCTTGTTCCCACCAGTGTCCACAATCTGTACTACAAAAATATATATATATATATATATCTGTACTACAGGTCAACCCAGGAGTATCAACATTATGAAAAAATCATTCCTCCTCTGGTTTAATGGTCCATATGACTCCAAATTCTTGTTCTTGAGCATGTACCTTCAGACACATAGATCAGAAACAGCTTCAGTATTTTATTTCAAAAGATGAGCTTTTATCTTGGAGTAGCTAAATCAGATGAGGCAATAAATGCCAAAGTGCTTTGCATAACATAAAGTGCTAAAGGAAATTTAAAAAGGATAAAAAATCATGGTGCCTATTACTAATAGCTATGGATGCATTCTCAACATTCCTAGCGTACTCTGATAAATTAAAATATAGAAATTACGAGAGAGAGTGAAGTACAAATCATTGCATAAACTCATCATAGAGCTGGGTGGCTTTAGCTTCTCAGAGAATGATTTTCCTCATCAGCTAACTGGGGACACAATACGGTATTGCAGGAGTGTTGTGAGATTAACTGAAATAGATGTAAAACAATGCCCAGGTACAGAGTTCACGTTCAATAAAGGACAGCTATTTGCTTAATAAATGTTAAACAATTGTAGAAGCTGGAAACTGATTCATCAATCTCTTCAAAAGGACATTTTATATGGTTTTCTCTGTTGTCACAGACTTTTAGGAGGACTACTTAGCATAAATTCTCCGTTCTTTCCTTTTTGCCTCCTTGCTCATGAAAGAAATGGCACACTACAAGAGCACCCTAAAGCAGGTTCTCTAATGAACGGTGGAATTGAATGATTCTTGATAAAAGTTTTATGTCAGCTCCTACTTGGTAATAGTTTAGAACTTTAGAGCCTAGATATTCAAAGGGCAGTTTACAGAGTAACTGTAATGGCACCACCTGGAAGCTGTTTGCAAAAGCAAAATATCAGGCCCCACCCTATACTCACTCAATCAGAATCTGCATTTGAACAAGATCTTCAGGTGATTCACATGCACTTTCAAGTCTAAAGCCCCCTCAATTAGCCTGTGAAAAAAAGAGAGACTATTGGGAGAGAGACCAAGAAGCAGTTTAATTATGTTGCTATTATAATGGCTATTGGATGGGAATTGCCCTGCATGATTCCTGGCATGTATTCATTCACTAGACAGGCATTTTATGAGCACCTGTTATGTGCCACCTACTGTGCTGCTTATTGGAAATAGAAAGTTCAAGAAGAATCAGTCATACTCTCACATTTCGTATCCTTGCTTAACTTGTAGTCAACCAAATTTTCTCCTGGTGTTCTTTACCCAAGATCACCATCTTTTTTCTTCCTGTAGGGAACTGGTGACAATAATAATAGCAAATTTCCATGGATGGCTGGATCTGTGTCAGTCACTCTGCTGAATGTCTCAAATACTGTAGTGAACACCTGTTGTTTTGTCTATTATTTTTCTAGTGGTACTGCAACACCCCCCCACCCTTTTTCTTGTTGAGTGAAGGTATCTCTCCCCCACTTTTCTTTGGGTGGGAGTGGGATAGCCAAATAGCTCCAGGATCAGGCCAATTTGAGAATCCTTTTTCCTGGCTTCAGTCTGGAGCACATAACCCAGGATCCAGAAATGAGATTCAGTCCTAGGACTTTTGCTGGGACCGTGTAAAAAGAGATACCCTTTTTCACTGCAGTTGCTAAGATGTAAGATGTAAGTTTGGAGCTTGCTGGTGGTGATCATCTTTGCCAACACATGAAGGGAGCCTGCTTGAGAATAAAGCCAAAACAAAGAAAAGCAGAGCCAACAGCTGGTGAAGAAGAGACAGATTTTGAATATGTTCATTGAATGTCTCCTTTCAACCATGCCTAAAGTCAGTCTTGCACTCTCAATTCCCTATTGCACAAATTAATAAATTCCCCTTTATGTTTGAGTTGGATTTTTTTGACCAAAAACGTGACAGCACACATAAATGTTTTCATTTAATCCTTACAACATGTTTTGAGATCACTACTATTAATTTATCCATTTTCAAGATGAAGAAACTGAGGTTTAGAGAAGTATCTTGCTCAACTAGATAGAGCTGACAAATGGTAGACTAATGATGAAATCTCAGACCATCTCATTACAAAGATTTACAATTCATTGATACCATTGTAAATATTACTTACTGCCTGGAATCATTAAACTCGCATTTGAGAAAGATTGAAGGAAATATTCTAGAAACTTAACCTAATGGCCCCTAAGTTATGAAATATGGCCCTGAAGGATAACTGGAATAACTCGGCCATTGATAACCTCCTATAACTGAACTCCCTTGAACAGGGTTCGTTATACACCTCATCTTAATTCAGTCTGCACAATAACAGGTTGTAGGTTTATGGCCACAACAGTGGGTAATTTACTCTGGTCAAAGCCAGCTCAAGGCAAACTTGGAAAATAAAAAAAGCTGTCTTCATGAATCTTTCCAGTTCATGGTTCTACTCCTCCCATGCTTTCCATGTCCCTCTTCCCAACAATGACACCACATTCTAACATTTTTTCTTGGAATTAAATTAAAACTTCTTTAAGAAAAGAATCAAAATATTTTTCATATTAAAGTAGTTATGGCTGAGAGCAAACCATATATATATTGTGCCATCTAATTTAAAGCCACAGAAATGAACTATTAATAGTGGAAATCTGGGACGCCTGGGTGGCTGAGCGGTTGAGCGTCTGCCTTTGGCTCAGGGAGTGATCCCGGAGTTCCAGGATCGAATCCCACATTGGACTCCCTCCAGGGATCCTGCTTCTCCCTCTGCATGTGTCTCTGCCTCTCTCTGTGTCTATCATGAATAAATATATAAAATCTTAAAAAAAAAGTGGAAATCTAAGGATCAGGGAAGGCAAAATCTACCCAAGATTTCTGCAATCATAGCACTAATTCCATCTCTATGTAAGGCTAAATCTAAGCAGGTCTGCACACAGTCATTGCTAAACAATTAACCTTTATGGTGCCACACCCATTGAAAGCAACTAAAATGTAATTTTGCCCTTTTGAGGAAGAGGTGGGAAGTCAAACAGGTGAATGACATAGAAATTCCAGAGATATTACAGAAAAACAAGTTGAATAGAGAATTTTACAAATAAGCACCACATTAAATGAGTTACAAAAAAGTAGGTCTTATCTGCAGAAAGAAGAAAAAACACTCAAGACATAAAACACCAGTGTGCCTGTGCTGATTGTCTTCTCTACTCCAGCTGCACCCCTCCAACCCTGCACCACCCCCCCAATCTCTCCTCTTGCTGCTGCTTCACTTCTAAGACAAATTGCTAATTTGTCTATTCTGCAGACCTGCTCTGCATTTGCCAGACTGAATCCTCAAATGCTTTATTCATAGGTAAGGTTAGTTGGAACTACATGAGAAAAATCAAATCTCATCTACTTTGTCCAAGTGTACTTGGAGAAAAATTCAATGCATAAAAATGTCTCTTCTTAATAGGGAGATCATTTTTCTCTTAGTTGTAATCCTAGCGATTATGAAAATATGCATATAAATATGTATTTTTTCATCTTTAATTGTATTCAATATAAATATGCATTCATTTATTTATTTAACTAACATTTTTCAGTGCCTACTACTAGTGAGACATTGTTTTATGTTACATTATATAAAAACGTGGGAATTAAGAAGCCCCAGAGTATGCTTTCCTTTTACCCAACAAATGTATATTGAACCCTTAACTGAGGACCAGGGACTATTGGATAGTATTATGAACAATTTATACCAGTTTTCTGCTCTCAGAGAATTTACATTCTAGTGGGAGAAACCACTAATAAAAGGAAACCTCAACAAAGTATATTTTAGGAAGTTATAAGAAGATAAAACAAAATAATAAAATATGAAGTACCCTGGGAGAGAGAGACAATGCACAGTGCAAGTGGTACAAGAAAGTTCCCTGGAAGGGCACCTGGGTGGTATAGTTGGTTAAGCATCCAACTCTTGGTTTCTGCTCAGGTGATGATCTCAGGGTCATGAAATCGAGCCCCATGTTGGGCTCTGTGCTCAGCATAGAGTCTGCTTGATATTCTCTGTCCCTCTTACTCGTGGTCTCCCTACCTCTATCTCTCAAATAAATACATAAATATATTTTTAAAAAAAAGAAAAAGAAAGAAAGAAAGAAAGAAAGAAAGAAAGAAAGAAAGAAAGAAAGAAAGAAAGAAAGAAAGAAAAAAGAAAATTCCCTAGAGAAGGTGTCATGTGAGCTGAGTCTTAAGGTGGATTGCATCATGGCTCCCAAATTTCCTCCTTTACCCCGTAAAAAGATTATATATCCCCATCATATGACTTGCAGTGTCTTCTGTAGAGGTTTCCTTCCCTAGCACATTAACATCAAGCTTGGCCACATGATGTGCTTTGACCAATAAAATGTGAGCACAAGCAACAATGTGCCAGCTCCACTGAGAAGCTCTGAGAACTGGAGATTGAATGTGTCAACTTGCTTGTTCTCTTCCTTCTGTCATAAGTTTTTGGCATATTCCAGATTGGGTTTGCTTTCTCTGCCTGGATTCTAGAATGAAAAAATATAAATATAGATCCACAGTGGATGGATGAGTCATGCAACATAAGTGAGAAGACTTTGTTTTTCTGAGGTATTGCTAATATACACTGTTAAACAATAAGAAAAAAGCCAATTTTGAGAAAATCCAGGCAAGTGTGTGTGTGTGTGTGTGTGTGTGTGTGTGTGTGTGTGTGTAGTTCAGAATTCACTTGGCATGCTCAAGGAACAGAAAGAAAACCAGTGTGGGTGGCACAGAATTGGAGATGACATAGGAGAGGTAAGAAAAGGCCAGATGGTGTAAATCTTTGCAGGCCATGCTAAAGAGTCTGGACTATATATATAAACTCCACAAAAATTTTAAAAAGGACACATCCAAAACTTGCCTTTAAAACAATTTTCACTCATCACATTACACTTTATTGTTTTAACTTTTTATTTTGAGCGTATTGTAGACTTACAGAAAAATTGCAAAAAGAGCACAATTCCTCTTTAGCCTTCACTCAGCTCTGCTGCCAGCATCTGATAGAACCACAGAACAAGGACATTAACACCAGTGTAACATTATTAATTAAGCTCCAGACCTCACTTGAATTTTACCCATTTTTCCACTGTCTTTCAGTTCCAAGATCTCATCCAGGAAAGAGATACCACATGGCAAGTTAGTAACTTCTCCTTAGAGAAATAAGGAGAAATAGTTCTGTAATGGTTCTTCAGTGTTTTTTTTATCTTTCATGACCTTGACATTTTGAAGAGTATTGATCAGGTGATTTGTCAAATATTTTTGTCCAAAACGTGGGTTTATCCAGTGTTTCCTTGTGAATGGAATGGGGCTATGCATTTTTGGCAAGAATACCACAGAAATGATGTTGTGTCCTTCTCAGTGCATTGTACCAAGGGTTCACGATATTGATTTATCTCTTGACTTTGATCTCTTGGTTAAGTTAGTATCTGAGCATTTCACCACTGTAAGCTTACTCTTTTTTCTTTTGTAGTTAGTAAATGTCTTGGACAACACATTTTGGTGATTTTTTCCCTCTTCCCTTGTACATCTATTAATCATAATTTTATAGTAAGGAAGAGTTCTTTCTTCTCCCTCATTTATTTATTTAATCAAATATTTTATATCAGTGTATGCTTCTGAACATTTATTTTATTCTCCAGATCATAATCTAATCCTGTCATTTATTTCAGCATTCAAAGTGTTCTGGCTTTGGTCATTTAGGAACTCCTTCAGGTTGGCTTCTGAATAACAGAACAATTTCAATAGGTCCCATCTCCTATTGAGCACTTCTTTATATTCTGGTATGACAAGATATCCAGGTTCATCTTGTGTTTTTTTTTTTTTTCTTTTTTTTAATTCAGCCCTGGAATCAACCACTTCTCCTTGGAGCCCTGGTTCCTTTCATTGCAGAATGGTGTTTAGAAACCAAGATCTCTTTTGTGCTTTGCTTTTTTATGTAACAGTATGCCCTGAGATCAACAGTATATTTTAAAATATGGGGGGAAATTCCATATCTTCTCAATCGGCTTAATATTCTGCATCTACAATTTAAATACATGATAGCTCTGAAATAAAGAAAAAAATGTTTCAGTATAATGTGTCCTTTAAAGCATACTGTTTAAATTTAAACCTTTAAAATGTTCCTATTTCACATCCATCTGTATTTCTGGCACAGGAGCAAATATTTTAGACCAGACCACAGACTTGCCTACTCTGGGCAATGTTCACCATTGTCAAGCTCAGCTTTCCTTGAAGGTCAGCAGGCCTGACATCTGACATGAAGTCAAGCAAATTGTCTCTCTATTTCCGCAGTTGGAAACTATGCGTGCTGATGGAAAAAACTGAAAACGACTGGCTGTGTTTGGTTTGGACAACTCACCAGAATGAGAGGGAGCCCAACACAAGTTCTGCCTGAGTGATATCTGAAAATCTGGCTCTTGGGTCCACCTTAACATTCTACCTATTTGACTTTGACTGGAGTTCAGATACATAAACCAAACATCTTTGCTTTGGCTTCTCTTGAGTCATATCAATCTACACCTCATCAAGAGTATGAAGTTTGAAAGAACAAAGAAGCGATTGAGCATCCTAAACCCAGCTGTTAATTTTGGCCTTTGGGAATGCCAATGAAAGGACTTAGAGATGTTTGTTTAATTGTGTTTCATTGGTACTTTCTGTGGTTAGTAAAATTTGAGTAAAAATAGATGTCTCTTCAATTGTCAATATGAATAATTCACATCTACGAATGCCAACTTTTAAATTTAGGACCTTTAAGATTATACTTTTATAAAGGAAAACATTTATCAAGAAAATAGATGTCAAAAAAAAAGAAAGAAAATAGATGTCAATTAACATTCTAGAGATCAATTTGTTTGAATATTGAGAAAGCCAATTCTATTTTTGTCTGTCAGTTAAAGAAATTTTTCTGTGTTTGTAGTACAATGTTTCAAAACCCAGTTTAGTGGCGTATCTGCAAATGGAAAGATTAACAGCTTGAAAATTACATCTTCATGAAGAAAGGAAAAGTAGATTTTGTTTTATTTAAGAGTTACAGCTTCTCAACCAAATCTGGAAATACTATACTCTTGTCTACCTTCATCAAGAAAGAAGGAAATTCTCTGGATAGAAAGGCCTCGTATAAAATATCCATAACTCTAAGGTAAGAGTGTTAGGAATTAGAAAACCAAATTATCCAGATGATCACTTCCACCCTCCACTTGCCCTTTGTATGTAAATGCCTTGGTGTGGTTAAAGCTCCTACTTCTAAACCTATTTTAAGAAACCTGTATGGCCCTAGAACAAATGTACTGTGTATAAGAAGCATCTGTGAAGCATTAAAAGGCCAATTGCCCAGGTTCCATCCCCAGAGACTTTGACTCAGTTGGGTCCTAAAATCAGTATTTTTAACAACTGCTAGTAGTTAAAAAAAAAAAAAAAAAACCTGTCCTACACCGGAAGGGGATAAGGAGATCATCTAGCCTACAATGCTCATTTTATAAATGAAGACGCTAAGGCCAAGACAAAAGTTAGAGCCAACTGCAGTTTTTCAAAAAATATTTTCATTCATTCAAAACATATTTTTTTCAAAACATATTTAAAGGACACTTATACTCGATGCACTAGGCATTAGGAAAACAGTGTCAAATTAGATAGGTTTGGTCATTGTCTAGCAGGAAAACAGAGTTAATGGCAGAAGTAAGATTATAAGAAGCAAGTTATGTGCCAAATGAGTGTTTCTGCCATTCTGAGAAAACAGCTCTTTCCCTTAGTTTGGGTTATCGTTATAATCTCAGTAACTGAAAAAGACATAACAAATGAAAAAAAAAACTTATCTTTCAAAGGTTTCCTGTGTCTTTGTAAAGATCTGTTACATTTCCAAGAGTTACATGACCTGCTTCCACCCCTAGGAAGTTTGGGGGCTGCATTGAGATGCTAATATCTGGGAAACATCTGCTTCTTACCCATTACCAACTTCTAAAACCCACATTGGAGCTAACCTAATGTGAACCCTAAGTCCTCAAATCAAGCTAAGCCTTTTGCTGATGCTGAGGAAGGCAAGCCCATCTGTGGCCAAACTTATGTGGCTTTTACTTATAAAAAATGTATTGTTTTATTTTGCGTTCCAGGGGGCAAGTAATGCAGATACTAATACTAAACACAGTTCCTTCTTTTCCCTCAAAAGGTGGCTTGGTTCATGTATCCTGCATGGACTTGAAAGGTTTAAGAGTATAGTAAATCTCAAACTGAAGATTTTGGCATATTAAAACCTCTGTAAGATATCAAAAGAGCTCATAACTAAAAGCTTATAGTTTGGAGATTAGTTTAAATTTCAGGCCTAACATCTAGTCTTATTACTGCTAGCTCTAAAAGCTGGACTGAAAAAACATCCACCTTCAGGGTCTTTACCAAGATTTCCTTTAGGTACCCAACCACATTCTACTGAATGAATGGTTAATTGTAGTAACAAAGTGTTCAGCAAATTCTAAACAAAATTTTAAGGAATTGTATTAAGTGAGAAGTTTAATATCTGCCATCTAAGTTGTATGTTTCATGTAAGCTTATAGTGGAGAGTTCTCAAGAATACTGATAATGGTATTAACTTTTAATTTCATATTAATAGATGTTATGATATATTCAAATAAATTTTAAACTTCAAATTGCTTCACCCTTTCCAACTAAATTGTCACTAATATTTGGATAAAATTTAGATGGAATTTCATACAAAATTTTTAAAAGGCCAAAGGCATGAGAAATTATTCCACTTGATATCATAAAGTTTGCATATTTATTCAGATCTTCTTAACCTTGCAAGTCTGTTAAAAGTAGTATGGAAATTGTCCATGAACAGGCTTTCTCATTAGATTTTTGGCACCTCTACATCAGTCTCAGCCAGAACCCTGAAGAGCAAAGGCAAAATTGGAACACATTTATCTGAATATTTCAGAACTTCCAATGAGGTTACTTCCAAAAGCTAGGAAAGGGTCATGGGGATTCTTTTTTTCCTGATTCTTCTTCTGTGAAAATCTTTCACTATCCAAATTCATTATGGAAAAAAATTTGCTATCTCCAAATGTGTTTTATTTGTAGAATGTCTGCACAAAAACTTTTTGGTTCAGTTTCAGGTCCAGAAAACAATCTTATTAAACACAGTGGCCATCCAAGTGCAATTTAAAGATCCCATGGCAATTTTCAAAAGGAGCAAGGATTAATTCCAAATCTTGGCCAATATCAATAAAACTGCCTCTAATTTCCACAGTCCCGTTTGAGCTACTGTCAAGAGCATAATGGCTTTCTCCATTAGCATACATAGTTTCTCACTACCAGTGTTTAACTCATTACTTTGTAAAGCACTTTAAAGTACTTTAAAATACCCCAAGTATGAAAACTGCTATTTAAAAACAATCCTGTGCTGTTCTGCACCACATCAGAATAACCTAGCTAACCCACCCAAAATAACTCGAATGATTCCTAAACTTGGGGTGTTACAAAAGTCCTTTTTTCCCCACCAATCCCAAATAAAGTAGATATACCCAGTAGATTACTTTCAACCCATATCTAATTAGCATGCTATAGCTTATACTTATTTTTTTTAATGACCATGAGGGATATAAGTTCCCTCCTTGACTACAAACACCTTGAGAGCAGGATCCACTTCTAATTTGTCTCCCTTAGAGCCAATCAAGCAGATAATAGATATTTATATAAACATTATTATTCACTTATTAATCCTTTCAAACATCTGTCCGCCCATGTATCTTTCCTATGTGGCAGTCATGAGCCAAGCACTAAAGACAAAGAAATAAATTTTTAAAATATAAGGAAATGTAGGGGCACCTGGGTGCCTCAGTCAGGTAAGCATCTGACTCTTGGTCTCGGCTCAGGTCATGATCTCAGGGTTCTGGGATGGAGCCTGCACTGGGCATCATGCTCAGCATGGAGTCTGCTTGTCCCTCTCCCTCCCACTCTGCCCATCCCTCTGTGTGTGTGTGCTCTCTCTCTCTCTCTCAAATAAATAAATAAAACCTTTTTAAAAAATAAAATAAGTAAAAATAGATAAATTGGTTCCATCATCAGGAGCTCTCAGATTAATACTGGAAAACAGACATGAAAACAGACAATACAGAACAATCAAAGTCACAAAATCCTAAGCAGAGGGTCTTAGGGGAACATAAAAGAAGAGTAACTGGAACTTTACAGATGACTTCCTCGATGACATGCGCACTGATCTTTTAGCAATTAGTAACTAGTATCGAGGCCAAGCAAAGCAAGAGCATCCAGTGCAGAGAGAAGAGAATAAAGTCACCCTGCTCAGAGAATTTCAAGTACTTAATATGACCAGCACAGTATTTTCAGTGGGGGCAGGTGTGGCCCATAGGGGATGCTTTAATGGGGAGTCTTATTTGGTCCCAATAATTGGCGGATATTACTGGCCCATAAATAATAAAGGCCCAGAGATGTAGATGTTAGATGCTTTGTAATGTGCAGCACAATCCTGCATAATGAAAAATTATCCCAAATTTTATAAAAGTTTATACTGTCCCTTCAGTCATGTCCGTGAGAAGCTTAGTTATAACTCTCTTGGCCTAGAGCCTCATCCCACTTTACATATAACATAAAATATTTTTGTATAGTTTTAATATACACTGAATTTTTCAGGAATGCAATTACCATATAAATCAAGGAAAGACTACTTTGTTTTGTTTGGAATTTTATTAAGAGTTATTCACCATTTCAAAAAAAAAAAATAACAGCAACAAGCAAAACAGTTCTAGGTGTCTGGGTTGCCAATGCAGACACCCGGATCAATCTGTGTTTGCAGGTGTCACAGACAAGGTGATTTTATTTTTAAGCACAAGCATCTGACAACTTCATTAGGCCTTCCAGTGTAGTTGTGCCTAAGCATATTTGTATTTTTTTTTTACTACATATTATTTTCCCTTTACTTTTCCTTTATATTTAATCAGAGCATTTTAAAAAATGCTTCTGAATAGATAGGTTATTTTATCTATGGGTTTCATTTCAGATTAGTAGAAGTGTGTTAAAAAATGCTTCTTGTAACAAAGAGGGCTTCAGGTTGCAGAGGAGAGAATGGACTGGTGGACTGGTGTGTTAATAGCATCTCATCTCTTTCTCCAAAGAGCTCAGTTGTTACACATGAACCTCTAATTGCTAGGAGATGTTCCCAGTTCTAAGGGTCTGATTATGGTTTAATGCTTGCTGAAAAAATAAATGAGCAAAATCAAGTTAGGGAACCACTTATTTTTCCCTGCATGAAACATTTTAATGTGATATTACACTTATGTTTCCCTGACTGTTTCAGCACCATAAAATGCCTGTCCCACCTCGAGGCCCAAAGGAGTCAATTCCTTTCTTTTTTTTTTAATAATAAATTTATTTTTTATTGGTGTTCAATTTGCCAACATACAGAATAACACCCAGTGCTCATCCCGTCAAGTGCCCCCCTCAGTGCCCGTCACCCATTCACCCCCACCCCCTGCCCTCCTCCCCTTCCACCACCCCTAGTTCATTTCCCAGAGTTAGGAGTCTTTATGTTCTGTCTCCCTCTCTGATATTTCCCACACATTTCTTCTCCCTTCCCTTATATTCCCTTTCACTATTATTTATATTCCCTAAATGAATGAGACCATATAATGTTTGTCCTTCTCCGATTGACTTACTTCACTCAGCATAATACCCTCCAGTTCCATCCACGTCGAAGAAAATGGTGGGTATTTGTCGTTTCTAATGGCTGAGGAATATTCCATTGTATACATAGACCACATCTTCTTTATCCATTCACCTTTCGATGGACACCGAGGCTCCTTCCACAGTTTGGCTATTGTGGACATTGCAGCTAGAAACATCGGGGTGCAGGTGTCCTGGCGTTTCATTGCATCTGTATCTTTGGGGTAAATCCCCAACAGTGCAATTGCTGGGTCGTAGGGCAGGTCTATTTTTAACCAAAGGAGTCAATTCCAGAGCTGTTTTTAATCTTTTATCTTAACTTTCCTGATTGGTCCTTCAGCATCATTCACAGACGATAGCCATAATACTAATATTAATAAACTAACACTCATTTGGCACCTACTACATGCTAGGTCTCATTTTCCATAGGAAATGGCCTATCCTCACAACTAACCTGTAAAGGTATGAACATTTATCACGACTGTACAGATGAGCAAACAGAACTAGGTGACTTTCCTGAGGCCACATCACCTTTAAGTGGCAGAGGCAGGATCCGAGGCTAGGCGTGCTAACTCATATCATTCCAGGATCCCAAACTTTGCCTCTGCTAAGATGGTTTTTCTCTTCCGTGTTTCTGTGGTTTCTCATCTTCTAGAAAGATAAAGGTTTAAAACTGACAAACTGCAGCACATGGTTCAAATCTATTCCCACTTGAAGCTGTGGTGTGAAAAGAGCTAAGAAAGCAAACAACTAAAGCAAAACAAAAAGAATACTCATTGGTTGTTACATGATGTCATGAGAACAGCAAAATCATGGGCTTTTCTCTGAAATGTCATGAGAGCATATCTGATATGAACATACTGGTGTTGGATTTGTCCATGGAGAACTAATATTGTTCCAAATTTGGAATCACTGAATAGATGTTATTGGACCTCGCTCTGACATTGCCCAATACTGCCTGAAACTTGGAACATGCTGATGCCGTATTGAAGGAGAAATTAGTGCTTGATCATATTGTCCCTGGAAAAATTATTTCTCTTCTTCTTCTGATTTAAGAAGATGTGGCAACGAAATCCTTACCACATTAAATGAGAGATTCCTAAAAAAAATTTAAAAATGAGGGATTCCTTTACACCGGGAGTCGGTTACCCATCTCACCATTGTCATTACTGTAAACAAAAAGCACCTCTTTTTGTTTAAAATGCTTAGAATAAAGATTTCCAGGGGCACCTGGCTGGCTCAGTCAGAAGAGAGCATAGCTTTTGATCTCAAAGTCATGAGTTTAAGCCCCATGTTGGGTGTGGATATTACTTTAAAAAATAAAATATATATATTTAAAAAAAGGATTTAAAAAAAGGATTTCAAGTAAGCTATGAAAGAGATCCAAACTGAAGTGCTTTCAATTTACTCTAATATACAGAATTTAAATGCTTGCAGAGCTTTTCGTTGATTTCATTTTCTTACCTTTTTCTTTTTTTCCATTCTCCTGATTCATCTTCCTCACCATTACTACCACCACCCACACGTGAAGGCAGTGTCGTTGAGTAGAAAGATAGCTCTCGTTAGAACCAGGGAAACTTAGGTTGAAATTCTCAGTCTGAATGGGAGGCCTGGAGCAAGTTGATTTTCTTCCATGCACTTCATTTCCGTATCTAAAAAGGGAGGCTAATACCACTATATAGTAGAACTATGCCTGGCACGTAGCATGTGCTCAATAAGTGGAAACTGTGCTCAGTGCCAAGGAGAGGAATAAGCATAAAACATGGTCCTTGCCCTTGAACAACCTAAAATCTACCTGCATTAGAGAACTCATTTGTAAAAGAAAAATGATAAGAGAATGTGGAATACACTAATTGCAAGATGAGTCAGATAGTAACTGTTAAAGGAGTTCCCACAGGCTGAGCAGTCAAGGAGGGCTTCGTGGAGGCAAAGAGCCTGTGATGAGACAGAGCTAGTCAGGAAAAGCAGGAAAGTGCTCCTGACATCAGGCTGGCAACGAGGAGTCACAATGTCAAGGGCTTATGATACTTTTAGGGTCTGCAACATCTTTTCATTTTAATTTCTTTTAAAATCAAAGGAAGAAAATGACTAATATAATCATAAAATAAATTTTTTTACTTTTTTTTTTTTTTTTTTTTTTTTTTGTGGAAGAAGGGGCACTTGAAAGCAGGTATGCCTAGGACCCATGTAAGTCATAATACAGCTGTGCCAGAGAGGGCACTGGGAATCTTTTTTTCCAGAAATTTCTGTCACTCACTCTGTTGTTAGCTTATACTTTACTGGAGACTGAACGTGTCCTCCCAAAATTTAAATGTTGAAACCCAGTGTCTACTGTGATGACATTAGGAGATGGGGCTTTTAGAAGAGGCTAGGTCACGAGAATAGAGCCCTCATGAATGGGCTCAGTGTCTATATAGAAGAAATCTCACCGAGCTCCCCAGCTCTTCACCACCTGAGGTTATAGCTGCTTAAGAAGTGAGCCTTCACCAGGCAGTGAATCTGTCAACACCAAGGTATTGGATATTGGACTTCCCAGTCTCCAGAACCGTGAAAAATAAACTTTTGTAGTATATAAGCCACCCAGTTTATGGTATTTTTGTTTTAGCAACCCCAACAGACTAAGACTCTCTTCAAGGAGTTCATGAATGAAACGGAAAAGCAATGATATGTTCTATAACAAAACCAAGTACTATTTCAAAGAAAAGCTTTAAATAGCACATGAGACTCTTTCAGTTTATCCAACCTTGCCTGTCATTATGCCTCATAAAAATCTTCCAGGCTTATTCTGAATCCCCAAGGGCCCCAAAGGCAAGTTCTTCAATCCACAGGGATCTGAAAAGATGTGGTTCCTCTCTATGCCTGTCTATTGTTGGGCTGTCACCAGATGCTCACTGAGACAGATGTCACTAATTCCCTTCCTACAAAAAAAAACAAAGGGGTAATCAGAAGTTGCTGACTGGAGTCCCTGAGTCCCTGCCTAGATTATTCACCACTACTGGAAAAGAAACAGCCATATCTTCCCTAATGGGGAAGGGAAGAACTAAATTTGAGAAATGTTTTTGTTTTATATAAAAAGCTCAAGTTTACCTGTCTTGTTTTCTTTTTCATTACAGAGCAGAGAATTATGCTTTTACACTTGTAATGCCCCAAACCAAATGATATCAATAAATTGATAAATAGGTTGCATGAATTAATATTTTTTTCTGAATTCTTTTTAGGTAAGATTCATAGCATTTTGAGCCAGAGGAAATCACAGACGCCATCAACGTAACCCTTTTTTTCTGCTGCTATCTCTCAACTTACAACTAAGTAAATACATATCACCAGATTTTCACCTCTTAGTTTTCCACTCAACCTTTTCCTCTTAGGCCATGACTAATCTTTCTTACAATATTTTGTGGCTTCTCTTCTTTTGCTTACCTTATAAGCTTAGAGTTTACCAGATTTTTGTATTCTTCCCTTTTCTCTTTTTTTTATCCCATCTTAAATTTGAGGCCAAGTTGTCCTTGCTCATGTGTCTATACCAGGCACATTCCTTTAAATAATCCTGATCCATTTACCCTACAAATGTCAAAGTCCCACCATGGGTACTGGCCATCTCTTGACACTTGCATCATTCAGACCACCTTGCTTAATGTTACCAATCCTTCTTCCTTCAGCTCGTATTTCTTAGTTCTCCAGTTTGTTTTATTTCATAGCCCAGTTTGGAGTCCTTATTTGAGACTCTTCTTGGCTTTACAAGTTACTTCAGACTTGGCTCTCCAGGTGGCCCTTGGCAATCTCTAATCTTAGTCTTAATTCTGATCTAAAACCAGTCTCCATTACCTCTGGTAAGACACATTCCAATTTCCTGCCTTCATTCCATGGACCTACATGTGCCCCCTCCCCTCTATCTCTCTGTAAGGAGAGGAAAACCAGAAAAATGGTCATTGTACTTTTGACTCCTAAACCATCAGGTCAAACGTCTCTCCTAAGATTCACGTTCTTACCTCCAGTTTTGATGGACACCTTCTCATCATAGTTGCACCGTCACTTCAGCTATAAGATGCACAAAGCAGAACTGACTTTCCTCCATGTCCCCCCTTTTAGTTATGTGGCCTCCCCATCCTCCAAGGCCTCCGTGTTTGACCCCTCCCTTCTACCTGTCAGTTTTACCTCAGCAAATTCTTTTGTGCATATACCCTCTTTTCATATCTACTGCCGTCACCCTACCTTATGACCTCTCACTTAGAGGGTATTAAATTCTCTCCTTCAAAGATTCTTCTGTTCCCAGTTTCTATTCGCACTAAATGGCACATAGTGCTGCCAGAGTAGCAATTCTACAGGGAAACAAGAGGAGAAAGAATGGTAGTCCAAGTAGGAATAATAGTATGAGTTGAAGACACAAACATAAAGCAACTTTGTTTATATAGAGGACTTCAAATAAATCTCGCCCTGTGTGTCTGTATCATAGGTGGGGTGGGACTATTGGCACTGGAGAGGGAAAGGTAAAGTAAACCCAGGTAGGAGTCAATTAAATTGAAAAGGTGAATTTTTCAGGAATAGAACTAATTCTAATGCTTGTCTCTAAAGAAATTGCTACCAAACACATAATGGCTACTGAATATGCTGCATAACTTTAATAGCTTATAAAATAAAATTTAAAATTGCAATACATAATAAAATTCACATTTATTTAGCAATGTGGTGTATGGTACAGTGAGATGGTATGGCAAAATAATCACAAGATTTGAAGTTAAGACATCTAAATTTGAGCATCAGCTTCAAATGACTTGCACCTAACTTCTTTAAGACTCATTTTCCTTAGTTGCAAAATTGGAAGAATGATAATAATAACATGCCATGTTGGTGAGAAAGAGCTCTTTTATATATAAAATATAAAATTTTATGCAAATATTTCACTTTTATCTCCTATTACATAACATATAATCTTCTTTAATAAAGAGCTATAAATTCTTTGGATCTGGAGAGAATGCTGAGATAAATAGCTCTATCTCCATTCTGGTCATTTCTATTATTTCTGACCTTCATATTTATTTATTAAGAAAAAATTACCTTCATTCACTTGATTGAGTAAATTAGTATGTCTCAGCCACACTATACTTGGCACATAAGGGGATGCTCAAAAAAATTGTGTTGAATGTTGACAAATGTTATGAAATTCTCGTAGAACACCCAGAAAAGTTTAGTGATGGGAATAGCAATGAGAAATCCATGGGGAAAACAATTAATGGAGAGAAGTAGAAAATCTGGACAAAAAAAGATGAAAATCAAGACTTTCAAGAGTTGGCAGAAAGAGGGAATCACTGTTCTCTAGAGAAGACCCTGAAGAAGCCTCTCCATCCTCAGTAGGGAGTTGTCTGGTTATGAGTTCCTCCTTCTTCTGACACAGCATTTCTGGCCAGCTTATCAGCGGGTCATTGCTAACAATAAGCTTTTTCTGTCTTATTTAGTTCCTGTCTCTCTATTTCCTCCTGTCTCTTATCTGTCATTCCACTCTCTTTCTCTCATTGTCTATAAGTGTGTGCATGGTACATTTCTGTGGATGTATAGGGACATACACACACACACTCAATTTATATTGAAAATGAAAACTTCTAAATTGACCCAAAACTCTATTTTAGTTTATTTTTTTAAGTATTTTATTTACTTATGGTGGGGTGGGGGAAGGAGCAGAGGGAGAGGGACAAGCAGACTCTCCTGAGTGTGGAGCTCAATGCAGGCTCAATCCCAGGACCCTGAGATCATGGCCTGAGCCAAAATCAAGAGTCGGTCGTAGAACTGACTGAATCACCCAGGTGTCCTCAAAACCATATTTTAAAGAATAACTGGATGATATTATAAGGCAATATTTTATCTATGAATTAGTGTTCTTTTGTTTCACTTTTAAATTTCTGGATATTTCTTTCATACAAACAGCTACTAACAAATTCTAGACTTCCGGCCTTGGGGAAGATAAAATGCAGCTAATGAGTCAGATTCTTGCAGGGGTCTTGGCATAGCTAGTAGATTTAGAAGAATATGTAATTGGTCAGTGTTTTCCCCCCAGTCCGAAGTTGATAAGTATTGATGAAAGAAAAGAGCATAAGAAAGAGAATACAAAGCCTAAGATTTGGCAGGGTTTCAACATGATGCCAGCAAGGAGACAAAACAATAACAAGAGTCTCCTGATAAGTTTTGTGATCTGAGAGCAGAGACCTGTGTGCCTTTTGGCATGGGGTTAAGTAAAGTGGCAACATGGGAAGAAAAGCCCCCAGTTGGAAGAGAAATGGCTGAGTAAATTCGTTTCCCATTGCTGCCTAATACATTACCACAAACTTAGTGACTTAAAACAACATAAATGTATTCACTTAGAGCTATAGAGGTCAGAATTCCAAAATGGGTCTCAATGGATTAAAATTAAGGTGTTCACATTCCTTTCTGAAGGCTCTGGAGCCTCTTCCAGCTCCCAGAAGCTGCCTGTAGCCCTTCACTTGCATCCTCTTTCCTCTGTCTTCAAAGTCAAGTCTTCGTCACATGGACTCACTCTGACACTGACTTTTCTACCTCCCTCTTCCACATTTAAGGACCCTTTTGATTACAACAGACCCATCTGAATAATCCGAGATAATCTCCCTATTGTAAATTCGATTGATAACCTTGTTCCTTCTGCAACCTTAACTCTCCATGAAGTGTAGCACGTACACCGGTTCTGGGGATTTAGATGGGACATCTTCAAGAAGCCATTCTGTTGCCGGTGTGTGTGATGACTGACACAACTTCATGGAGTGGCCAAAGTATCGCAATAAATAGGAAAACGTGTTTCCCTCATACAGTCGAGAATAGGATGGACATCCCTTAGAGGTCTGGAGGACCCAGAGATGTTGTACTGTCAAATTCAGGAGAATATACCAGGACACCTATATAATGGATCAGTGACCAGGAATTGAAAAACCAGGTCCTATAAAGGCTGATTTACATTTCAGCAGGGCCAGCATGGAAAGATGGCAGCTAAGGACCATCTTTCTCCTTTCTCCTAACCCTGATGACTATGATACATATTGCCTTGACACCCCTACCTTCCCCCCAACATAGATGCAACCTCAGGCAGAAAAAGAAATGAGAAACCTCAGATCAACTGAGTTTCCCTGGAATTGACTTAAGACTAATTTTCCACTATCAACAGATTAGAGCCTCTGCATAGAAATTAGGTACATCTGTAAGGAGGGTAAAAAGCATATTTCACATTTGAGTGTATCGTCTGATATTTAATGCATGCTAAACTCAACACTTTCTTTTTAGAGTCTATGGGCACTTTTGATTTTCTTTCTAAACCCATTGGGGTGTGTGTGTGTGTGTGTGTGTGTGTGTGTGATCCTCCCGTGCTTGTACTCACATTCTGACTTCAGAGGCAAAGAAAAGGGTGCTGGGCCCCAGACCAGAACCCTGTGCCTCATGGGTTTATCTTCTCCTTCTCCCCCTCATTTCAAAATGAATTACTTTACCAAGGAGGAGATTTTTCCTTTGGCGTATATTTCTATTTCTAGTCCACACATGGGTTATTTTAGAATGGTAAAGTTGACACCCTTCCCCCAGAAGAATAAAAGTTTTCAAAACCATTGCCTTTCCCAACTTAGGCAAAAGAACTTTAAAGGATGCTATTTAGCCATCCATTTGGGATTTCGCCTTCAGAGATGTCAAAGGAGAAGAGAAGAATGACTGCCAAAGGCTTCTGCTAGGAGATTTATACATTCTCCCTAATTCCAACAATGCTTAAAAATAGACAGTATTATCGCCAATTTACCTATGGAAAAATCGAGATCCACAGGGGCACCTCACTTTCCCAAGATGCCTTAGCTTTCCTCCCTCCCCAACTGCCCCCCCCCCCCCCCCACCAAAGCAGAGTCTGCTGCAAAGGCTTGCATGCACATAGTTTATTTGGGAAATGAGCCAGGAAGCTGGACTGAAGGACACAGGGAAAGAAACAGGGAAGAAGGAAAAACCCAATACAAGGACGCATTATGAAGTTGGTCACCTCTAAAGGTGACAGAGCTTGACCCCATCGTGCCCCTCTGAGGAGGTTTGTGAACTGTGCCACAGAACTGTGCATCTAGGTTAGGAAAGGGGAGTTTATCTTAGGTCATCTACCCTGACTGCTTATGGTGACAGACCTTCTAGCAGTACACGTACATACGATACCCAGAGTCTCTCCATGGGTGCCCCACATCTAAGCCCCGGGGCAGGAAGCTAGAGATATGGGTGGAATATGGCAAGGCACTGCCCTATTTCATCAGTGCAAAACTGGTTAAAGCCTGTGCAGAGGTGGCAGGACAGCAGGGGCTGCATAAGAGGTGGGGCTGGGAGGACACGAAATGATACACAGAGGTGGCCAGTACTCAAGGTCATATGGCTATTCGATAGTTAAAATCAGGCCTGCATGACTGGAAGGCCTGGGTGCCTTCCATAACTCAGATGAGTTCCCAAGAAGGTATTTTGCTTTGTGGAACTTAAACATGAGTTTATTACCCTTGGCAATTAGATGAGGATCTGGTATTGATTTTACATTATATCAGAAGTGGAGCATTATACACTCACTCTTTGTATATCCGAGGGCATGAATTCTTCCCCCATTAACCTCCAAAATGGGTTTGGAAATAAATACGTTAAACAGAGTCCTCTAGAACAGCGCCAGCAAGCAGAAGAGTAATGTGAGCTATGTGTGCAATTTTAAATTTTTTGATATCCACATAAAAAAGAATCAAATAACAGGTGAAATTATTTTTCATAGTCTATTTTGTTTAACTCATTGTTTTCTATGTATCGTTTCAACGTGTAATCAATACAAAATGATTGCTGGGATATTTTGCATTATTTTTGTTGTTATACTCCGTCTTCAAAATCTGGTGTGCATTTCACACTTAAAAGCACATGTCAATTTAGACTAGCTATATTTCAAGTGCTCAATAGCCACATGGGGCTAGTGTTACCATTTCAGATCATGCAGCTCTAGGATATTTTCCACTCATGAAATGAAGGAGTTAATCTGTGAAAGGCAATACCAGAGCACTTTTCCTTGGGATGAGATGGATTAGGGAGGATTTCTATACACTCTCCTGACATTATGACTTTGGTCTATATTATTTTTCTCTGAAATAAACAAAATGTCAATTTGACAAGGTTCATAGCTTGAAGTGATTAAAATAGTAATTCCAAGACAAACCAAGCCATACGAGAATCTAATATTTCAGGGTATATTTCCCCTGTTCACTTGTCTTTAAACTAGAGAACAGGTAATTTTTAACCTAAAAAAAAAAAGTCTTACACATTAGCTTACTGCAGATGGTGAACAATATAAGATAGTGACTCTACCCTGGGTGTTATACTATACATTGGCAAATTGGGTTTAAATAAAATAAAATAGGGCAGCCCAGGGGGTGCAGCGGTTTAGCACCGCCTTCAGCCCAGGGCCTGACCGTGGAGTCCTGGGATCAAGTCCCACACCAGGCTCCCTCTGTGGAGCCTGCTTCTCCCTCTGCTTGTGTCTCTGCCTCCCTCCCTCTCTCTCTCTCTCTCTCTCTCTCTCTTTGTGTCTCATGAATAAATAAATAAAAATCTTTAAAAATAAATAAATAAATAAAATAATAAAAAAAGATGGCGACTCTAAAAGTGAATTGTAAATAAGGTATTTTTCCTACTTGAATTATAATATGTAAATATATTTGTCTTTACTCCTATAAGAAGATATTTTTTTTTATTTCTGTGGGTTTATATTTCACATAAAGCACAGATGTAATTTATATAAAGTCCAATAAGACATTTGGCAGCTGTTATAATAGAGTGGTTAAAGGCACAGAATTTAGAGATGGGTCTGGGTTCAGATTCTAGATTTACCTCTCACCGTGTGTATCTTTGAGCAAGTTACTTCACCTCTTTGAGCCTCAGTTTTTATCTTCTCTGATATGGAGAGGACACTATCTACGTACAGGATTATAGTAAGTGTTAAATAAGATAAGCAGTGTCAGAAACGGTTCCTGGTACCTAGTCAACACAATAAATGGCAGCTTTTACTGTTAGTGAACAAAAATCTAACAATAGGGGATCCCTGGGTGGCTCAGCAGTTTAGTGCCTGCCTTTGGCCCAGGGTGTGATCCTGGAGACCCGGGATCGAGTCCCGCATCGGGTTCCCTGCATGGAGCCTGCTTCTCCTTCTGTCTGTGTCTCTGCCTCTCTCTCTCTCTCTCTCTCTCTCTGTCTATCATGAATAAATAAATAAAATCTTTAAAAAAATCTAACAATAAGGCGGACTACATAATATTCACCTTGCCTTCAACATTTCTCAAGTCTATCAGTTAAGAAACATTTATAACTCATGTATAGAACCACGAATTACCATGAGTGCCACTAAATTCTACGGCATTCAGAAATTTACCAATAAAAGGGTCATTTTCCATTCAATGCTGGGCAAATTGTTCATAAAAATCCATAGGCTCAAAGCAACCTGGCTGAGAAGAGTTTTTTTTTTTTTCTCCTGTTCTTTTGTCTCTTAATCCCCACACTGTGGCCTGATTCCCATAACAGCTGAAATTAGCACTTTAATTTCCACATTATCTCCTTTATATTAGAGATGAATAATGTGCTAGAATAAAAAGGGGGATCTTAGGGGGAATTACCAAAGATGAAAAAAAAAGTATTATGCTTCTTCCTGAACAGCTTTTATATCCTGAACTGAATTATTACTGGTGAAGGAGAATACATCTCCAGCCATTCAATCTAGAGCCAAATCAGAAGTTATCCCTCTGGGAGACAGAAGTCTCCTGAGACAAACCTCCCACATTACTTGCCCCACATCCTTTCACTAGCCACTTCAAGCCAAGTGGTTTAAGTATACTCGTCTGTGAACAAAATGCCATAGATCACATAGTCCTAACAATAATAATAACAGCTAGAGTGTATTCAAATGCTGCCTATGGGTTAAGCATTGTGCTAAGCATCCCACATGCATTAGTTCACTTATTCAACCCTGTGAGCTATGTGACAGATGCAGACATTGAAGCACAGAAGTTTAGTGACTTGCTCCAAATCACACAGCCTGTAAGTGGTGGAGCCAGGATTCCAAGAGAGACATTTTGAATCTGGCTCTCACCTGGCACCACTGCACAGAAAACAGAGAAGACCCAAACATGTGCAATCTCCCAACACGTTCTGCTGGTGCTACTTCCAAAATGCATTCCCCGTCCATTCACTTGGTTCCACCTTCACCAAAACCATCACAGTCTAAGCCACCATCAGCTTTTGTCTAGAGAACTGCAACACCTTCCAACCACTCTCTCTGCTTCCACTGCCAGTGTTCCACAGAGCAGCTAAGTGAATATTTTTCAATAGAAAACAGATGTTGGGGGCACCTGGGTGGTTCAATCAGTTAAGCATCTGCCTTCAGCTCAGGTCATGATCCCAGGGCCCTGAGATTGAGCCCGGCGTCAGGCTCCCTGCTCAGCGAGGACTCTGCTTCTCCCCTGCTCATGATCTCTCTCTCTCTCTTTCTTTCTTTCTCTCTCTCTCTCTCTCTGTCTCTCTCTCCAATAAATAAATAAAATCTTAAAAAAAAAAAAAAAAAGAAGAAAGCAGACTTTGTCCCAATTTTGCTCCAATGCATGAAGCCTTCCGCTGGCTTCTCCATCCCTCAGAATAAATCCAAAATCCTTATCGTGCTCTTTAAAACTGCACATAGACCAGGTCCTGTCAATCTTGTCACCTCATGTACTCCAAGTCCCCTCACTCATCACATTGTCCTTTCTTTCCCTTAAGTATGTCAAGCTCACTCTTTAGGGCCTTTGCACCTGCTGTTCCTTCTGCCTGGCGCGCTCATGACTCACATCTTCGCATGGCTGCATACTTCTTGCCATGCGGGCTCAAAGGTCACCTCCTGGGAGACTATTTCATATCATCCCAGGCTAAAGCCATTCATCCACTCCTTTTTCCATTTCCCCATTCGCTGTCTACGTGACATGACCCCCTATTTTCCTTTTTGTGTAACACAGCTCTGTACAAAGTCATTTGTCTCTTTGCTACCTTGGTTCTCTAGCTCCCCTCTGTTGCCAGAAGCCTTGGAATTCCACAAAACAGAGACCTTGTCTATCATATTTACCTCTGGATCTGCCAGGGCCTAGAACACAACCTGGCACGTTCAGTAAAAGTGGTATTGAATGCATTATTTAATTAATTATATGACAAAAAACAGTCATCTTTGGGCACATAGTTCTCTGGAGTCCTCCTATCAATATCAACAAGGCAGCGAGAAATGGGATATAACAGAGATAGAAAAGCCCTAAGCGATTAATTTCAAAAAGAAAGAATCAGACAAAATGTGACTTATGTTGTTGGCATTTTTCCCATAACTCCTACTATATATCTTTGCCTCAGGACTGTGTCATCTCTATTCTTTTCCTCTTTGCTTCTCTCTTTTTTTTTTTTTCTCTTTGCTTCTCTTGAACAACAACAACAACAAAAACTTGAAAGCTTATGTATCAGGTACTGTGCTAGATACTTGGCTACATAAATATATAAGGAATCCTAAGGAGGGCTCTAGGTGTTCACACAAATAATAATGACACAAATGCTCTTTACGTGGGTTGTAAGAAGTGTTTTTGAATGATGGGACATTACGTAATAATTAAGAGAATTCTAAAGAATTTTAATCGGGAAATAATCCTACTATAAAAGGTTTGACGTGGCTAAAATATTGAAACTAGGTATTGAAAATTACTACTAATAGTTTTTAATGAGGGAAATAATAACTACAAATACAGTCTCCCTCTTTTTCTTCTTTTTCTCCTGGTTCTAAATCTGGTTCACTTATGTTTCAAGAAGAAATGATCCCAATACTGTATTTACCCCTCTTCTTCATGTCTACCTTGGGGTTAGATACGGCTCTGCCTCACATCTTTCTTTTCTGTGACTGCAGGATAAGCTCTACGTGGGGACACTCCATTCTCCTGACAGAGGTAGAGACAACTGGGTTTTTTTAAAGGAGACACATGTCGTTTCCCTCATCTTTCACTGGTCTAAGCAAGCCATAGGGCCATACTCGTGTTCACAGGGGAGGAACTACATTCCTCCAAATATTTAGAGAGTACCCAAATATTGAGAAAAATAGTCTGCCACAGGCCCTTTTGTACTTTCCAAGTTTTCTGCAATAAGTGTATATAATAATTATTCAAAGAAATATATCTGAGATGTTGATTTTTAAGTACTTTTATTTCTCTTTGGCTGGACACACATTTAACTGCAATAACAGAAAATTTGACTTTCAAGCGTTTAAAAAATAAAGGCTAATCTCTCACATAATAAGAAATATGAGGTTAGGTGGCTTTCACTGGTTTAGCAACTCAGTTAGGCTAGATTTTCTTGACTTTTCTCTCAAGTTCATAGCCCTTTGTCACAGATGGTGGCTGCTGCTTTGGGCCTAACATCTTCAATGAAAGAAAGAGGAAAAGGAGATAAGAAAAGCAAAGCAGTTACACTAGGCTCTTTATTAAAAAGCAAAGAATTCTTCAAATGTTCCCCCAGCAGACTTGCCCTCATATCCTACTGGCCGGAAGTGAATCACATGACCACTTTCAGCTACAGTGAGGTTTGGGAAAACAGGGAAAGGTATTGCTGTGATTGATTTAGGACAATCATGATCTTTCCTGGGGCCTGGCCTGTACCTTCCTTAAACAAAGTCTGGGCTGTGTGAGCAATGAGGAATTAGGAACTGGTTACTGGCTATATGCCTGCCTGCTGCAGAAGCGAAGAGAGGGTGCAGTTCATTTTGATAAGTGAGTTAGGTGGACACTTTAGCTGGACCTGGAAGGGTAGTGGGATTGTGCTCCATAGAGTAGAAAGTGGTATTTCATAGACGAGGTGCAGGATGAGCTCCAGCAGGAAGGAAATGCTGACTAGCAAGTATGATAGAACTATAGTGTACAGTGTGGAACTTTCAAGAGAGAGTAGAAGCTGGAGAGATAAAATAGGGCCAGATGATGGATAATAACAATAGTTTGCATTTATTGGATGCTTACTATAGATCAGATACTTTTATACCCATAATTTCATTAAATTTTCACAATTCCATAAGTACTACTATTTCCTCCCACTTTACAAATGAGGTTAAGTAACCTGCTCAAGGTACCATAGCTTATAAGGGAAAGAGCTAGGATTGAATCTGGTCTACATTGTAATAATAATGAGCAGGTGCTCTGAAGACAGACTGCCCACAGCCTGCACCTCACCTCACTTGCACCCCGATCCCTACCTCACTTCTTCCTACAGTGGTTCCCAGGGAAGTGCTTCGCAACCACTGAGCACAAGCTAAAAGCCAGTGTGGTAGAGAACTCCTGCGTGTGTCCAGAAGAGAATAAATGGGGGAAGATTAATACAGAGACTGAATCATCCAAGAAGACGCTTCTCTTTGTCTGCACCTCTCAAAGCAGAGTGAAAGGGAGACCATTAGTAAGTTCAAAATGTTTGTCCCTCCCTCCAGCCAATTTACATTTTTGGACATAAATAAGAAAGCATATGAGCCAGTGGCTGGACTGTAATTCATCCTCTACAAAATGGAGATGAGCTTCACAATAAAGCTTCCCAGAAATATCTTTCAAGCACCGGTTTAGCTGCTTTACAAGCACTGCCTGAAACACTCATAAATACAGGCAATCCATACCTCTTTACTTCTTCATACCAACTTTAACCATGATGTTAAAGGAGGCTTCTAGAGTCAACAGACCTTGTAGTCACATGGTCCTCTATTTGTTTTAGAATATGACAGTTTTCTGTCAGCATCTACCTTTTGCATCCAGATATATAAGATTCCTTTATAAAAATCTAACCTCTTTCCCCGACACACATTTTTTAAATAAGCAAAGGCATAAATACATAATCAAAATCTATAAAGTAATAGATGTGTGAATATTCTAATTTTCCTCCTAAGAGCTAAACAATTTCAATGTTCTGCTTTATTTTAGGATGGGTTAGGTCAGTGTTTCTTAACTGAGCACTATTGTGTTGGCAACCTTGGCCACCAATAGCACATCCCAACCCCTGTGATAGTCAAAAAATAATAATAAATGCCCACAAATATTTGCAAGCACTCCCCCCCAGAGGCATTTTTCCTTCTCTCTCCTTCTACTGTCGTGAGAAACATTGTTTGAAATGTAGCAGAATTAGGACAGAACTTTGGCTCTACCTACCTATTTATAGGAAATGAATTGATTTTCATATCTATAAAATAGGTGTAGTTTTAGTACCTATCTTATTATATGGATCAAATGAAACATATAAAACATAATGCTTGATAGGTACTCAAGGACATAGTCCCATCCAGGTGAATATACTAGCTTGAATCAAGCATAGCATCTAAACTTTTTTCCCTCCTTCCCCAGGGAATGCTTAGACAGGTGAATAAAGGTTTAATTCACCATTCCATCCTGCCTTGCCATATTCTGGCTCCTGTTCATTTACAAAATTAGATAACTTGAAGCAATATTTTCAAAAATTGAAGTACCTGTATGATTGGTATAAAGTAGGATATTATAGAAATAATTATGGAAGAGAAGGTAAAGTCCACATTCTGGAGAAGGTGAGAATTACAAATCAGAAATTTCATAGGATTCTAGAAAGTTCTGTGTTCTTGCTTTATGGATTCATAGTTTGGAAAATTATCTTTTAGGATTTCTTATGGAAAACACTCCTTCAATGAGTGGGAAGTTAAACTACATCATCTGAAAAGTTCATACAATTTCTAAAAGTTTATTGAAACTTCTATGATTGATTGGTTCAGTCCAATCACTAGCCTTAAAAAACGTGAATGGCTTTAAATTACTGCAGCCTAGAGTATTCCTTTATGTATTTTGAGAACTGTACACAATAGCCTAAAGGTGAATCACTAAGCTTGAGTTAATAACTGGGAACAAAATGTGGCTTCTAGCCACTGATTTATATTTACGTATTCAAAGACATACAAACATTTTTGTCACAGAAATTTAACTTAAGCAAACAATATGTGGGGGCATTTACAAAGCTCAGCTCCTTTCCAAAGGGAATGTAAATGAAGAAAAGGAAAAAGGGATCCTTTTTAACACCTTGTTAAATATGCTAACTTTGGTTTAGATTTCAGTTTTGTATAAAACTATTTCAGGAGCAACAGATACTTCCTTAATACAGAAATTTTCAAAAAAAAAAAAAAAGAAAGAAAGAAATTTACTCTGCTGGATATTTCCCATTACCTTTCCAAGATACTCCTCATCCTGCTTTGGACCTGGGAGACAAAGCTTTATGGACTGTGTCAACGGGGCTCTTGACTTTCTGTGTTCTATTTGTCTCCAAAAGGAGAGAACAGCAGGAGATGGGTGGATGGGAGAAAGAGGAGAGGAAGTATTTCTTCTGCCTCCTTCATTGTGTGCTCAAGGCAGTTGACTGCATTCCTCGACTAAATGCTGCAGATTTTACCCAGCAATCCTCACCCATAGCTCTATCTAGTCTCTCTAGGTTCTAGAAACCACTCACTACCCTGTCCTTGTAGGTCTAGGGTGGAAAAGCTTCCCACTGTTCCTAGCCCTGGAGGAGAACACCTTTCCCTATGAGTTTCCCTAAACTCTGTGATACATCCTTTATTAAATGTTTCTCTGTTAGCAATTTTGAATATGTCATCCATTTCCTGTTGGAACTCTGACTGCTACATTCACTTTTTGAAATTGGTTAAAAGTCATTTGATGACTACAGTGTTGGGCCAATTGCAGCACAATGGTTCCGGATGCTGGTGTTGGAGTCCAAATGCTTGGGTTGAAGTCATGACAACCACTTACCTACTGTGGAATCTTGACCAAACCTCTTAGCTTTTCCATATCTCAGTTTCCTCATCCATAAAACAAAATGGATACTAATAGTAACTACTTCATGGTGCTATTTTGAGGATTGAAATCGCTTAATGGATGCCTGGCACATAGTAGATTCTTACAAATGTGGACTACTTTTATTATGTCTTCTTACATCCTGTATGATCCTGGGTGGTAGGCACTGAAATAGTAGTTAAAAATAACATATCCAAAGATGAGTGTAAGCAACCATCATTTCAGTGCTTCCATTCATCAACATTTGGAATTGAAGGCAACTATGTTGGACTAATTTCTTTTGAATCTCAGGTGCCATTTTAAAAATCATTGTTCAAAATTCAGCTACGATTTCACTTATAATGTAAGAAACAAAACAAATGAGCAAAGGAAAAAGAAAGTGAGAGAGACAAACAAAGAAACAGACTTGTAACTGCAGGAACAAACTGATGGTCGTCAGAGGGGAGGGGAGTGAGGGGATGGGTTAAATAAGTGATGAGCACTGGGTGATGTATGGAATTCTTGAATCACTATATTGTATACCTGAAACTAATATAATATTAGCTATACTGAGATTAAAATTAAAAATAAAATAAAACTTTAAAAATTAAAAAAAAATTTCAGCTATGGTGGTAAATTAAATTGTAATTGGTGAAGCACCTGTGTATTAGTGAGAAAAATTGGTGGCATACTTAGGTTCATTGGGAAGAGTTTAACAAAGGGACTTTTTAAAAGGGTATGGGAAAGGTTAAGGGAAACCTGCAAGGAAGGGTAAAACATCGCAATGCCAGCAACATCTAGGAACTGTTACCATCCTTAGGACTGAAGGAACAATGGGGAAGAAAGGAGGATGGATAGGTTATGGGAACTTTGAGGTATTTGTTCCTGTAATTGTAGGGAGAGCTGCTTGACAGGACCAATGGCCCTCAGCCAAGGAGCCAGAGAAACAAAGAACCTGAACTTACTTTATTCTACCCCTCCAATCTTCTACTGATGCCTCCCCTTGAGAAAGGGCCAAGGGACCTCAGTCCATAGAGGGTACCCTCCCAGGAAACAGCAAAAGGTAGATAGAAGCACAGACGGGTGGGCCATGGGTATGAAAAAACAAGTAGATTATGCCTAACACAACAGAAAACCAAAGTAAATACAATCTCCATAACTATCTTTTTCTACATGCCCATTTCTATATCCCTTCAAAATAATTCATCACTACTCTTGTCATTCTGAGTGATTTCTTTTTTAGAGAGAGAGAGAGAGATCCCAAGTATGAGCAGGGGTGGGAGGGAACAGAGGGGAAAGAAGAACCTCAAGCAGGTTCCATACTCAGGGCAGAGCTCAACATGGGGCTTGACATGGGGCTCGATCTCACAACTCTGAGATCATGACCTGAGCAGAAATCAAGAGTTGGATGCTTAACCAACATGAGCCATCCAGGTGCCCTAACCATTCTAAGGGACTCTGGCACAGTAGAAAGTAGTAATAAATAAAGTAAAATAAAATATGGAAAATGTGCCAATGTAGGTGATATAATTAATATTACCTAGAAATCAACTCTATCAAATTTCATTATATGTATCTAAAGCCCTTTCACCCTGGATTCATTCTCTTTTTAATGGTGATGATGGGGACACCTGGATGGCTCAGCAGTTGAGTGTCTGCCTTCAGCATGATCCCAGGATCCAGGATCGAGTCCCACATTGGGCTCCTCATGGAGAGCCTGCTTCTCCCTCTGCCTGTGTCTCTGCCTCTCTCTCTCTCTGTCTCTCTCATGAATAAATAAATAAAATCTTTTTTTTTTAAATGCTGATGAAGATGATTGTACCAACTATAACAAAGTGCTTACTGAGTATGAGGTGTCTTTCATGCATGTTTTCATTGAACTCTCATATCCACCCTAGAAGGAAAACATGATACCCCATTTATATGTACACATATAAAGAGAAAGTAACAGGTTAAAGGACATTTAGGGAAGTGACAGAGTTCATATGGCCAGAGTAGCCCTTTACAAACCCCTAGAAAAATCCAAGCTTCAAGACCTGGAAATTCTAAGGACGCCTGGGAGGCTCAGTCAGCTAAGCATCTGGCTTCAGCTCAGGTCAGGATCTGATGGAGCTCTGCACCAGGGCCCTGGGTGCAGGGAGTCTGCTTCCCCTTCTGCCCCTTCTCCTGCTCGTGCTCTCTCTCTCTCTCTTTCTCTCACTCTCTAATAAATAAATAAAATCTTAAAAAAAAAAAAAAAGACCTGGAAATTCTAAGAATAAACCTGCAACTCAGAGGCAGAACATAAACCTGGGTAGCAGAACCAAGAATTCAATATAAGTGGAGATGGTGGTGGATGGAGTAGAAGCTTTCAACAAATGTGAGCTCTGGCCTTGCTGTGCGCTGTCTTAGGGCCTCTGACTTATTAGACTTACAGAAATGTGGTAGGAGCAAGTCCAGCTGGTTAAAAGGCCCCGGGAAGGAACCAACATTTTTCCTCCTGAAATTAACAATTTATGGCTATGGAAGCCTTCCCGCCCCCCTTCATGTCAAGATGAAAAGAAAGGACATCTTTCCATTCCTACCCACCCCTATATTCCCTCATCCCTAGTGACAGGCAACATGTCATCCCCACCCCCGGCGCTTAAGAAGAAGCAGATAACAGGACCCCAGTGAGGAGTGACAGACAGGAATTAGTCCCACCCATTTTTGCCCTCTTCAAGAAAAAGCCATCATCTGTCTCTCTGTTGGGAGCACAAGGCAGCATCAGCTTTTTGATGTAAAAAAAGATCCTAGAAAACCCACCTCACTGTGGGCCTGCCAGCTGGAAGCTTGACTGAGGAAAGAGAGACGAGCAGGTGAAAATGGCTCGCCAAGAGGTCAAAAAAGTCGATATAAAAAATGAGACAAAAGTCCTAGGAGCATAGTAAAATTCTTCAGCTTTCATAACCCCACCACAATTGTGTCAGCTTTGCTGGGTCAATTAGCTGCCTACCCTATCTTCCTCTGTTGTTAATAATGGGCAATATCCTCTCCCTTTAAAGAATGAAAATGAGGGATTTGTGGTTATAGTAAGCTATCATTAAAAGCACATGAATTCCTAAAAGCCTCTGAAAATAAATTAGTCTTTTCACATTACCATCTGCAACCATTTCACCTCAGCTAGTGATCCCATTAGCCCTTGTGCACTCTAAATAGGAGAGGGCTTGGATATTACTTAAGGAAGGATCTCCAAGGGAAATCAAATGGTTGCAAAGATCAAAAAGAGAAATTCCAAAGGTGGCATCTGTACTCTCACATTGCTCCAGAGCCAGGACCCCTGGGCCACGCGAGGGACGCCAACTGGGCCATCTCTCAAAGATAAAGATGGACTCTCCAGTAGAAGTCATCAATAAAACTCCAGGATGACTGGAAACAAGGAGGGAATCTGCACATCCACACTTAAGTATAATCTACTTAACCTCCATCTACAGGTCTCTACTTTCCAATAAGCCAGAACAGGTTTGAAACCATTCCCTGAACCTCTCGGCAGCATCAGACGCTGTTGACACGGGCTCCTTTTGGAACTTCTCTTTTCCCCCTGGTACACCAGGTGGGATACTGTTCCCCTAAAAGTCAGGTACACCTCAAACCTTGAAATGTGACCTTATTTGCAAATAGGATCATTGCAGATGGAATTATTTAAATGAATATGAGGTCATACTGAAATTAGGATGAGCCCTTAATCTGTTATGACTGGTGTTCTTCTAAGAAGAGACAGACACAGAGACATAGAAGGGGAACTCCATGTGACAACAGAGGTAGAGGTAGGAGTGATGCGTCCCTAAACCAAGGATTGCCAGCAACAGTGTAAACTAAGAAACAAGTATGAACAGATTTTCTCTCTGAGCCCCTAAGAAAGAGCCAACACTGCCAACACTTTGATTTCAGACTTCTGGCTTCCTGAACTCTGAGAGAATAAATTTCCATGGTCTTAGGTCTCCCAGTTGTATTATTTTGTTGCCACAGCCCTAGGAAACTAAGACACCTGGCTTCGGTGATGCCACATGCTTTGGCATCACACACTCTCTAACCACTACACAACCTGGCCCTTAAATGATGGAGTTTCTTCAGGCTCCATTCTTTTGGTCACTCTAACCTCCCCTTAGCTGACTTAGTTCCTACTCGTGACTTTGGTACAGCCTTCCTACACTCGACTCCTACGTTTATCCACTTGGAGAGTCTGGTGTGTAACTTTTACTTTATCTCTAGGCTTTCTCAAAGCACCTGAAACACGTGCACCAAATCAGACTCACTATCTTCCTCCCAATGTCATGTTTTGTCCAGTAGTCCCTCTCTAATGCCAGGGTCAGCTAGCCTGTTCTGTAAAGACCCAGATAATAGATATTTTAGGCATTGTGAGCCAGTCTCTGTTACAGTTACTCAACTCTGCACGTATAGCAGAAAAGCAGCCACACACAATATATTAAAAAATAAGCATGGCTGTGTTCCAGTAAAACTGGACTTTCAAAAATAAGAAGAGGGCAAGATTGGGCCCACAGGCCACAGGGTGCTGTCCCCTGCTCCAAAGAGATGAACCCCACCATCAGTTGCATTACCTGTTACACCAGCCTGAAACCAGCTCTTAACATCTTCTCCCCTCCCTTCTCTCCCCAATGCCCTCTCAGTCCTGCAAATTTTGCTTTCTAAACAGTTCTCGTCCCTCCCCCGCTCCACATTTCTTCCACTGCTGCTTGTGTCCTCTTTTGCCTGGATCATGACCCCAGTCCTTTGACTTGTCCACTCACAGCCACTGACAGTCCCCTCCCAAAGTGCTCTATGCACAACAGAGTGATCCTCTCAAAACTGCAAACTGAATCATCCACTTATGTCCATTGGTCTTAAAACAATGACAAAAAGAAAAAAAACAATGACAAAATTCCTCAGCACAGCTAGCTATCCCCCTACATGACTCGGGCCTGCCCATCCAGCCTCTTCTCATCCCATACATCCCCTTCTTGTCCTTGATCCAGGACTGTCTCTTTTTTTTTTTTTTTTTCAGTTCCTCTTACTTACCTGTCGGCATAGGCCTTTGCAATACCTTTCCCTCTTCCTGAAGTACCTTCATTGTCCTCTTTCCATGGTAAATATCTATCTATCTTCCAGATCCAAGCCAAGCACAGCACTAATCCCTTGGAGAGGACTTCTCTGACTTCTTCAGGTAGAGTATGTGCTCCATTAAAATTTCTTCTAGCATTATGTACATATGTGCATTATCGTCAGAGCTGTCAAGCTGTATTTGCTTGCTTTATTTATACCTGGTAGGAGGATTATCTAATCAATATCAGTCTTTTCTACTAGACTATAAGCTTCATGAGGGCAAGGACTTTGTTTCTTTTGTCATCATCAAGGACAGCAGATGCTTTAAAATGAATGAATTAATAAATATGAATAAATCTTGATGTGTATTGGGATCCATCCTCCTTCCACTCCTGCTTTAACTATGGTTGCTCCACATTTCTCCATTTTATACATTAGAATTCCATAAAGACTTCTTTTAAAAGAATGGTTTAATATTTTGACAACTACGAGTTAGAAATTTCTTTACCTCTGCAGGGTTTCTAAGTGTAAAGCCAAAACTGAGTCAGCAGACACCTGTGCAGGAATGTCATTTCTACAGAAAGCAGCCAGACTGAGTTTGGAAAACTCTTGCCTTTTGTTCATACTGCGAGTGTAAATTTAAAAATTTGGATTCTATTTTTTTTAATCTCCTGCTTTAATTTTTAAAGACATACTAATTTTCATCTTATTAAGTTTTTCATGACTAAGAAAGCATCACAGAGACTTTTTGCTTCCCTAAAGGTCAAATGTCTTACTGGACACCAAATAATATTAGATAATTGCAACTGTATAATATTATTAAGAAAAGGACTCCCAAAGTAATTGAAAATAACAACTATCATCTGTCCATGATGAGTTAATTTGTCCACCGTGCTTACTTTGAAATATCTATTTTCAGTGAAATGATGAAATCGTATGCCTATCCTCCTTAGATTCTGGCATCACATCAAAATTATGTGTTGAGCCTGACAAAGTGGCAAATTCTATTTGAGTTCCCTTTTTTACATTAAATGTTATACATATGGTGTTTTTTTAAAAAGACTCCTTTTATGTATTTTTGGAAGGTTATGTATTGCTCAAGAAAGAGTTTTGAATAGGAATTAGGCAACTCAGTCTTTAACCTGCCTCTGCCATGAACTAGCTAGCTGGCTTACCATAATTTTTCAGCATCTGTTTCTTCATCTATAACAATGAGGATAAGAGCGCATTTCCTACCTACTTATCTAGAAGGTTACTGTGACACTCTAGGAAGATGTGTGAAAGAGTTCAAATAGTTCTATGTAAATACAAGGAACATATATTGTTATTAGTATTTATGATACAGAACAGGAGAAGCAAGGCAGGCATAATTTCCAAAGTATGGAGGAATAATAGTTAATTGATAAAAAGTTACAAGTTACAGATGGATAATAGTTAATTAGTGACCAGTATGCAAAATATGAGCATTTTTCCAAAAAATTTCTGAGGAAAAAATATTGAGGTGAAATGTGCATTTATCTGGAAGCATTTGTACAGTATGTTGCTAAAGGTAAAACAGGGACAATAAAAAAAAACATAGATGCTTCAGTGGTACCAGAGAGGTGGAAGGAAGGGATGAGGAAGGGAGAGAGGAAGGGGGGATAGGGTGGAGGGGAAGGAGAGCTAAAAGACATAAATGCATGAGAAGCAGAGTGACTTCTGGATGGAAGAAATATGAATTATTTTTCCCTTTGTGTTTTCTGTGTTTGCCAAATTTTCCAAACTGAGTATTGATTATATTCGTATTATGAAAAAAAACACAACATATTTTTAAAACTGTAAAATGACCCATAAAAAGTATAAGTTTTAAGAAGATGGATAGATTTTTCATATAATTCAACTGTATCCAATATATTTTCAATATTGGCTTTATTAAAGGTTGTTCGTGGAAATAAAATTCAAAACATAACTAACATTTCTGCAAGCTCTGGTAATCATAGGAAGAGGGTAAGATTATTCGAGATATGTTAATAAGCTTTCTATAAGAACTGGATGTCAACCCTGTGCCACAATTTTCCAACATGATGCGTAATTTGGGAAGTGCCACTTTCTGTCAGAACAAAGGAAAAAGGCAGATGATTTTTGAAAGAGGGGTTGGCTTTGTGTTTTGAAGGGACTTTTGTTTTGTTTTCAAGGCTAGATTTGGGTTCTGCTTTAACAAAAATCCAATAAAACAACAAGAAAAACAGTCATTGTATCCCCAAAGTGGATTTACGACCTGACATATATGGGAAAGGAAAAAAAAAAAAAACTCAGAAAATTGAATGCTGGTTCCTTGAAATCTATATATCTGATAATGTGGTCAAAAATCAATTTTCCCCTTCAACTTGATAAAATTAAATTTAAATGTCCTTTTTTGTTTTCTATGTTTAGAATTTTGAAAAATAGATTGAAGAGAACAAATATCTATATAGACTTTTTTTTTCTGGAACTTGAAGCAATTTGATGTGAGGGGTCAGGTTATAATATGCCACTGTTTATACCATCTTCAAAAGCAGAGACGGGAGGAAGATATGAGATTTGTCCACATCAAACATGAAAGAATTTTAATACTGTACAAGTTGTTTGAGATAACCTAGTCTAGGGTAAAGGAATGGATTTTCATCTCATATTTCATTTCCCTAATGTATGAAGTTGCCTGGATTGTACCACTAAGGAAATTGGGAAGCCACGTCCAGGTCGAGCAGAACAGTGGGATGTCATTGGTTATCGAAGTCTGGTTGGTTATGGAAAGGGGAAGTGATTGTAAGCATGTCAACAATTTGCTGACCCATCCAACCCACTGATTTGACCAAAGAGAAAAGGGAGGACCAGAGAGTTGAGTTTTCTGTCTCATGAGATTCACAAAGGGCCCAACAGTGCCCCTTCTCCCTCAGCATCTTCCTTCACTGTTGATATCTGTTCTTTATCAACCCTAGCTCAACAATTTACCTCCTCTTCCCCATCATCCTCATATTATTTCCTCCTTTTATATCTACAAGCACTCTGGTCTCCTCTCTCCCACCTATTCTCTGGAAGCCATTGAAATTTATCTGTTGACACCTTATCTCCTCAGATCTCAAAATGTTGATTATTTAACAATGAAAAATATCATCGTTATCACCTGATTGTTATACTATTTAGGATCCCAGAACTATAAACACTCTTTAATTACATTTCTGAAACAAACTTTGACCCCAATTGTCTAATTCTCTCTCTCAAATATATATTTAGGGAGGTATGGCCCATGGAAGCTTTAGGGGAAGATGTTTTTTAGACAGAAAAGTTTGATTAAATTGTCTAGACGTGGGGCACCTGGGTGGCTCAGGGGTTGAGTGTCTGCCTTCGACTCCGGTCGTGATCCCAGGGTCCTGGGATCAAGTCCTACACTGGACTCCCCGCAGGGAGCCTTCTTCTCCTCTGCCTATGTCTCTGCTCCTCTCTCTGAGTCTCTCATGAATAAATAAATAAAATCTTAAAAAAAAAAAAAAGTCTAGACATGTCTCTGCTTTAACAGAAGGTTTCCCACTTGCTTGTCATCAGTTCTGCTGTCAATCCCAAAGGATTTCACCTCCTTTAGATCACAACCTGGAGACATAGTCTGACTTTCCTTTATCCTTTTCTGCCTGTTTCTCCACATCCTAATGTTAGTTGTATTTGTTTTTCAAGATGAAGGTGGACTTCTTCAGAGACGAAGAAGCCCAATCATGTAAGACAAGGATGCCAGTCAAATCTCTATATGAATATGAGAAATTTCTCACAAAGATACAATTCCTATTGAAAAAGAAAAAGGTGAGCCAGATACCAAAGCATTCATTTAAACTTCGCTTTTTTTTCTCATCACTCTATAACTTACTGGCAGAAAATCACAAATATTTATTATTAATCTCATGTTCCGTGAGTTGGCTGGCATGACTGCAATAGCCAGAAAGGTTGGGGCAGCTCTTCTGGTCTAGGTGGAAACCTCTGATCTTTATAGTTGGTTGGCAGCTCTTTTGGGTCTGGATGGTCTAGAATGGCCTGACTTCTGTACCTGGTGGTTGGATCTCAGCTGGCCTGTTTGTCTCCGCCCCATGTAGTTTCTCTCTCCCATCAGCTACATCAGCCTGTTCACAAGGTCAAAGTGTTCTGAGAGACACAGAGCCAGAGAGAAAGCTACAAGGCATCTTAAGATCCTGCCTCAGAAGTAGCTTAGTGTTTTTTCTGCCTCAATCAATTGGACAAAAAAGTTACAGTGCCAGTACAGTTTGACAGGATAGGGAAATGGACGCCACCTCCTGATGACAGGAGCTACAAAGACTTTGTGATTATTGGTGATCAACCACAGCATGTAGGCAAGACATCAGTAGACTTTGTATGTGGTTGTTGAAATTCTCCTGAATAATGATAGAAGTTCCATATATTGATGGAAAAGATGAGACAAGGGACAAAGTCTTTCTTATCTGTGGAAAGGGAAGAAGAGATGAGAAGCTGCCAGCAAAGAGAAGAATACAGTATAGACAGATGGCATAGGCTCTCAAATAACCAGAGGTTTGGGGCATGGGACCCGGAAGTGACAATGAGAATGTTGTCTCTGCCTCCCTGCTCCATAGTTCTTGGAGTATCTCAGAAAGAGTGGCCTCTGCTCAAGACAGCTACAGAGGAAGTAATACCTTCTAGGAAGATGAGGGTTTCTGTTAAGAAACTCAATTCCCTTTAGAAAAAGAGGGCTTTGTCAGCAATGGACTGTGGACTTCTGGGCATACTCTGCAAGGAGCTGGGAGACGGAAAGGAAGGGAATGAATACTGGGGGTGGGGGGGGTGGGTGCAGTAGATGGAATTTAGGTATTAGAACATGGAAGAAAAAATTCACAGTGATATCTAAAGATGAGAGAAGTAAGAGGCAAGAAATAAACTAACCGCAAAGTTCTTAGTTAGAAATTTGATCAAGGGGCAATTTTCATCCTGACGCTGACATTGGCCTTCTTGTTTGGAGAAGTGCAACACCTGGAGCCTAGTGCAGGTGCCTGCCTAGGAGCCTGCAGGTGCCTGCACACCTGCCTGCACTAGGCTCCAGGTGTCACTGGGGGTCCAGTGGGTAGAGCTGTGAGGTTTAGCAAAGAAAATATCAATACCAAAACAATTTGAGTCTCACATAAACACGGAATAATCTTTCAGTGTAAATACGTTCCATTAAATACAATACTTGTGATGTATTTTTATTAAAATAGTATTCAGGAGCACCTGGGTGCCTCAGTCGCTTAAGGGTCTGCTTTGGGGTACGCCTTGGTGGCTCAGTGGTTGAGCCACCTTTGGCCCAGGGAGTGATCCCAGGGTCCTTGAATCCCACATGGAGTTTCTAGCAGGGAGCCTACTTCTCCCTCTGCCTATGTCTTGACCTCTCTCTTTGTGTCTCTTATGAATAAATAAATAAAATCTTTAAAAAAAAAATCTTCTTTTGGCTCAGGTCATGATCCCAGGGTCCTGGGATCGAGCCTTGCATCAGGCTCCCAGCTCAGTGGGGAGTCTGCTTCTCCCTCTGTCCCTCCTCCCTGCTTGAGTTCTCTCTTTCTCTCTGTTAAATAAATAAATAAATAAATAAATAAATAAATAATAAATAATAAATAAATAAATAAAATCTTTAAAAATAAATAAATAAAACAGTATTCAGTATTTGCCTGACATTCGATTTAACTGGGTGTCCTGTATTTTATCTGGTAATCGGGGGAAGGGGAAAGAAATGGGGCAGGTGCTGAGCAAAGTGCATCAGACCTTACATTCCTGCGGGCTAATTAGGACAGAGCCCCATCTAGTACCAGGAGCCTCCTGTGACTTCCAGTCGGGGGCCCTTCATCCTTCCCACCCACCAAGGACGTGTTCTTTTTTTTTTTTAATACCCACCTTCCACTCCTATCTCACCTCTCTCCCAGCAGCCCCTCCCCTTCATCACTTCCATCTTTTCTTCATTCCCCTCACTTGGCCTTCGGATCTCCGGGTGCCAAACCACAGCTCTCCTCTCCTCCCCACCATTCTCTGACCCTGCCACTCAACTTCACACTCACTCTAAAATTAATATTTCTAGAGATTAAAAGGTACATTCTTCCAGTGACAAAATAAATAAGTCACAGGGATGAAAAGTACAACATAGGGATATTGTAATAACTTTGGTGACAGATGGTGACTAACACTGTGGTGAGCACTTCATAACATATATTATTGTCAAATCCTATGTTGTACATCTGAAACTAATACAATATTGTATGTCAACTATACTTCAAAATGTTTATTTATTTATTTATTTATTTATTTATTTATATTTATAAAGCACAAATTCTGGAAAGTGAAAAACAAAAAATACATCCATGGTCAACTGAAAAAAAAAAAAGGTTAGCATTTCTACCCACTACCCACATTTCCATATTTTTGTCTCCAAAAGAAGGGGATAAAAGATGGCACCTACTAAAAATAGGAAGAGGGGACACTCTTCAATAACATCCTCAATCTGAATCTGCAACTCTGATGCTGCTGCTGAAAAGAAAATATCCCTAATTTTGCAAATCAGGGCTGAAGGTGACACCCATTAAGAAACATCAAATGAAATATTTAAATGTATTTAGATTTCATATCCTCAGGTTGAGGAAAGGCATATTATAACTGATTATGGAAACCCTTGGGGTTTGTAGAAAAGGCTGCTTCTTTTAGTAAGCAGTGAATAAATACCGAAATGAAGTACTTAAAATTGGTTTACAATACACCTCAGCACAAAGCCAATAAATTAATAAAATCTGATAAGTTTTCAGATCCCTCGAGGGGTGAATATGCAGCTTGCAATACAGCGAATTCACAGCAACATCACGAAACAGTGAAAGTTAATTTTTTTCATTCCCTCTGTGGCAAGGCCCAGCTAATTTTTCACTGCCAACCCCCCTTTTAAAAAATATATGGTTCTCACAGAACATATTGCTTAATTGTGATTTTCATGTCATCTTTTCTTTTTTTTCAATTGCTTTTGAGGAATTCCAACTTACAAATAAGAACTGCAGATGGTTTTTATTTTATTTATGCAAATATTTCAGTGCACTCAATAATCAGTGGGGTACACTTATTCTGATGTTGGCCAGGGAACTATATGCCCAGCTCCTATTATGGTTCATAAATTATTGTTCCCAAATGCACCACCCTGAAAATGCAAAGCCCAATGGGCTTTGTTTGGGCTATGTATTCCTGCATCCAGTGGTGGTAGAAATCTGGAAAAGACCGATTAAAAGACAAATCCTTTTTAGCCATTCCAACAATGCTGACCAAAGCAACTGAACATAAGGTTGCATAAACATTGTAAATATTAAAATACATTTTAATATTGAACACAACACAACATCCCCTGGAGAGTCCTGTTTACAAACCTTTTAAATACCCATCATGCAGACAGCTCACCTTTATAATTCTAATGACCTCGGATATTTTGCATTAAAGCAATTCTGATGGTTAGTGCTGAAATGCTAACAGAATAAAGTAATAACACAAAGAAGCTCCCATCTTTATTTAGAGCAGAAATTAAACACTTTGACAGAGGTAACAGCCCTCAGATCAGGGTCCACTCCCCAGTGGGACATTGTAATTAATCTCTTTCTCTGATTAAATAATGTTACCATATAGTCACTGATGATTTCCAGAATCTCAACTTGGAAGTGGTCACATCTCACAGAGGCCAATATGGGTGTCCTACGAAGGTCAGTGGAATGACCTCAGTCTTTGAATTACTGGTTTTCTGGGCATACCAGATGGCATAGGACAGGATCCCTTCCTCAGGTATTTCCCCATCCAGTGAGGGAGCTTAAAAGATGCATCCAGGGCAAGAAGACTTTGAGTACAGAGGGCTCCTCAGAAAACTGGGCACATGGTCCAGTCTTTGGTCCTTTCTCTTTTTTAAAAAAGATTTTATTTATTTATTCATGAGAGACGCGGAGAGAGAGGCAGAGACACAGGCAGAGGGAGGAGAAGCAGGCTCCATGCTGGGAGCCCAATGTGGGACTCATCCAGTGACTCCAGGATCATACTCTGAGCCTAAGGCAGATGCTCAAACCCTGAGCCACCCAGGCGCCCCTCTTTTGTCCTTTCTTTTGTTCTTTTTTTTTTTTCTTTCTTGTTTAGGAGTACTAACCTTAATTATTTGGGAAAAATATTTCACATTTTTTACCTTGCATTTTACTTACAAAACTTGTTGATTTTCTTCATAGAGGGAGATTCCTTTCAAAAGAGAGGTTTTCAAAAAAAAAAAAAAAAAAAAGAGAGGTTTTCATGTGGACAGCTACTGCTTCAACAGAAAACCAGACCAAACCAAATAGTGTAACCATGCAGTAATATATACAATGACTGGCCAAATAAAAATAAACATCTTAGTTCACAAGTGAAACAGAGTTGTCACTCAGATGGAGAAAAAGCCAAAGAGTGCTGTAATAGCAGCGACCCTTGGTTCTAATGATCCAAAGAATGCTGCGAGACTTGTGAGCAGTTTGTTTCTATCTACATATCGATTTTATCTTTATTAGGGAAGTTGATGAAGCCTTTGATGTTCCAAAAACGCAATATGGTATGAATTAAACATCATTTTCAGAGTCATGTGTGCAGATCTGGACTCAAGATTTTTTTTTTTTTTGTCTTAATCCAGGCAACCAGAGTCCAAAACAGTTTCATTATTATTAACATCTTCTCCCACAAATTTCTCTCCTAGCCAGATACCTCGTCCTGATTAATGGACTAGTAGCAGGGACCCCTTTTTAATTTTTTTTTTTAATTTTTCCCCCCTTTTTTTAAATGATGTTTTGATGAAAGCATCTGTTTACGTTTCAACAAAACAAATAAAGTCAGGTATATTAAGGAATACGGTGCTTTAGGAACAAAGAAAACAACCAAGATTAGAAGAAAGTTAACTGTTCCCTGGGGAGAAACCCTAGTGGTTAAACTGTTTCATCAGCAACAATACAGAAATTGTTTTAATGGTGTTTTGAACATCTTATTTTCGACAAAAATAACACCCGTGCTGGCACAACACAAAGGTTGAAATCAGAGCTATCCATTTGGAAGGTTGGCATTTATTTATTTATTTATTTATTTATTTATTTGGAAGGTTGGCATTTATTTATTTATTTTTGGAAGGTTGGCATTTATTAAGCACAATGGTTCACAAAGCCTGTTCAAGCCAACGTGTGAGGATATAGAAACTTTATGATGTGCCTTCATCCCAGATCAAATGGTTTTCATGCAAAACTGACGACTATTGAGAACCAGAAATTAAAGAACCCGATTCTGGAGAGAGGTTCCCTCTGCAGAGCCAGGTTCTTGGGCAAAAACCACATTGGCAAGGCTTCCTTAATTGCAAATAGCAGTTGAAGAGAAACCCCGCAGGGAACCAGAACTGGAGGCCTCCATCCATGGATGAGGCAAGTTGCACCCATGCAGTTTGCATTTGCTTTTCCCTCCCAGGGAAAAACACAAGAGTCCTTTCTGAGTTTGTTTGTTTTTGTTTTTGTTTTTATTTGGGGGGGGGGGAGGACCAGTTTCAAAACTGAACTTTCCTAAATAGAAAGAAGCATTTGGGTCACTGACTAAAATCTCTTGCAGCTCTGTCTTTAAAAAAACAAAACAAAACAAAAAAAAAACGACAGCCTGTCCGTGCATCCTGCTGCCCTCACTGCACCACCTTGGAGAAACTTCCAAGACCTGTCACAGCAGCAAACTCCGCGGCGCGCGGGCCGGGCCAGGCCTTGGCCTTCCCCCACGTTGGTGTCCCACCTAACGCCTCGCTTCGCCTTGACAAAGGCGCCTGGTCCCAGCCCGTGCTGGGGGCAGAAGTTCCTCGGTGACACTCGTCACTATTTATGTGCAAGCAAGGAAAAACCCCTGTCTATTAAATGAATTAGAATGTGACCTGAAAAGGAATAATTTTTGATCGGTGCAAACAGAAGTCTGCTGCGGGTAAAAGGGAGGAAGGGGGGGTGGTGGTGGTGGTGGAGAAAGACAGACAGAAAGGTTCCCCATACAGAGCTGCATTGTTTGCAGAAAAGCCTGCGGCTTCCTTTATGCCCAGGGCCGACCACGCCAGGAGCCCTCTTGAATTTCTAGAAGAATACAGTTTCAGATCATCTGCATTCAGGGCCAGAGTCATGGCCCTGGAACCGATAATTGCCTCTGACAGGATTTAATTACCTTCTCTAGGACCTTTTCTCTGTTTGATTGGAGACCACCCCCTGCCTCCGATCAAATCAGACAGTAATAACACGCTGAAGCGCAGCAGCCAATCACGAGTCAAGTCGCGACGGTGACCTTGCTGAGTCGACGCTGATTGGTGGTGTCAGCCTTGTCAACGGTGTCAGGGACCCGTCAGACAAGAAAGAGCCGGGGGTGGGGGGGTGGGGGGGAGGCCGAGGGGAGATAAGGGAGCAGCATTCATGCTAATGGAGCCTGTCAGCATTCAAGGCTCCAGGCCGCCTGAGCAGCGGCCTTGCACAAAAACAAAAATATTAGAGAACTCATACAAGTCCCACAGATTCAGAAGGGGGCACATTTTCGCTGCTGCGCTCTGGGCCATCTATTCAAGGTGTGATTCACATGCAATTCAGACCCAGTGACAGACACACGCACATGATGTGACCAGAAGGATTTTCGTGCAAAGAAAAAGCCTCGCAAAACTTAGCCTGATGAATGGGGTTGGGGGGTAGGGGGGTGGGGGGGGAGCTTAGGGATATACTACTGCTACATGACTTTTTGTCGTCTTTTTTTTTTTTTTTTTTTTTTTTTTTTTGCAAACTAGAGGATTAGGAATGCTGGTATTTAAGATGCACCACAAAACTCTGCTTTTTTAATATTAACCTGACTTTGCAGTCACTCCATTATTTATGACCACTTTAGTGTGGGATGTAGGCCCACCTATAATCTTAACAAAGAATAATACATTCATTAAATGGCCAGTCTTCACGTACATATAATTTTAAGATGATTTATAGTCATGGCATGATTCTGGTGATGGGCGGGGGCTGGAAAAATAGTTTAACTGAGCTATAAAATTTGGTGAACCTCTCTGTTCCAGTGGGGGGAGGAAAAGCCACTTTTCCCCCCAGAAAAACACCACCGTAGCATCAGCCAGTTATAATAGGCAGAAAGTCTGTTACAAAATAGTAATGAGTGGAGATATGGAACAGAAGTAGAACGCATTATTAGAGCTGTACTAATTTGGAGTTTAATTTGTTCATTATATTTGTCTATAAATAAGCTTCTCCATAGTGTTTGTTTCTGACTCATCTACCTTTTTATTTATTTTATTTATTTTACAAATGTAGCAATTAGTCTATGAAAAAATATGTTGACAGAGATGTTTTGGAGTTTCTCTTAATTTAGAGACTGAAAGCCTCATATTTAATAGAAATGGAATATCTATTGTGATTCACAGTATTTTTCATAAATCTTTCACTCTTTTAAGAAAACTGTGGTTTAACTCCTCTCACAAAGAGAGGGACACTTTGTTACATGATTCCTGGACTTTACCAAAAAGAATATTGCTTTTAAAAATAATATCAACTGATTCAAGTTTAAGACAAATTTCTGCCACAAATACACATTTCTTTGAACAGTTTCCAGCTTTACCAAAGAATTCTACTTAAACAGCATGGCACAAGTTGATCCGGTGTTTTTGACTCCTGTTCTTTTCTTTATATACCTCTCCCTCAGCAAAACGTGGTTTTAAAAGGCAAGTGGAATCGTATGCTGTATATCTATAATTTCTTTCCTTTATTGTGATGGAATTTAAGAGGTAGCTTAATTAACATATACACAAATCATATGTTTCTATACTGGATTGAAATTTGTAATGGATCTGATGATATAATTATTTTCACTTTTAAAAGAGCTACAGGGATGCAGTGCTACTTTGAATAGATTGCTTATTTTCAGAGCCCATGGTTAAAACAATCATTTAGGGGAAAAAAATGTATCTTACACAGAAAGTCAGAGGCTTAGAGTCTGGCTCCAGCTTTGCTATTGACAAGCTGTCCAATTTGGGACAAGTCACTTTGTCTTCATGGGTTTTGGTTTCCTCAGCTATAAAAGGTAGTTAACAGGAGGTTACCTAAAGAATTAAAAGTGTGTAGAGTACAAGTATAATTAGCACGTAGACGTGATAACAGAGGCATCTCACTTCTTGGAAACACTGTCCTTAGGGTTGGTGAGTTTCCTTTCTGCCTCTGCCCCTTCCAGCCCCATCTTGTCACCCAATGTACACACACACACACACACACACACACACACACACACATTTTGATCAATATTGAAAGGTATGGAACAAGTAGTCACTATCACTATCAGGCCTAAAACCCACCTTTGCTAAATCCCTTATCCCTAGGTTCCTTCTGAGCCCACTTTTTGCTCTATTTCATTGATAGATTGCATGTGCATCAAGCAATCCCAGCTGGGAAAGGGGACAGATGTGTAAGAATGCTGGTAAAAGACATTGTGCAAACGTAAACAGTCCTAGTCTCTAAGTGATTATCATCAATTTCAATTATTGGCCACTTTGCTTCTTGCCCAAATACTAAGTCTAGAATATATGGAACTCTGAAAATGAGGACTAAGTTTACTTAGCGATTTTTAAAGCATTTGTTTAGCTGCTTTTAAGGTATAAACGGTAAGTATGCGCCCTATTCCAAAAACAAGAAAGTTCATTATGTCGAAAGCAGAGTCAGTGACGTTCTATTTCAATGGAGGATACTACGCTTTCCAAAACCAATCTACCCCCAATTGTGAAGGGAAGGGCAAATTGTCATTCTGTCCTCCTGCTATCACATCTTCAGTCAGTTCAGATCAGAGCAGCAGCTACAAAAAGAAAAAGAAAGAAGCCAATAGCATGCATGCCTTATTTCATTTCTTGAGCATCACCATTCTGGCCCTGGAAAGGTGAATAATTAATACCCATCTGACTCCACCTAATTAAGTCCACATTTGCTTGTTCTGTTCATTTGAAAATGCTTTTCTTTTCTTTTCTTTCTTTTTTTTTTTTTTTTTTTTTTAGAGAAAATAACCTTTGCTTATCTTCACAGTTTATATTTCTTAAATGGTCATTTTTGGAATTAGAGAGATTCTATCTTAGTTTTGAAAAGCCTTTCCCTTTCATGATAATCACTAGGGATCAATGACAAAGCTTACTATTTTTTTAAATTTTTTAAAAAGATTTTGTTTATTTATTCATGAGAGACAGAGAGAGAGAGGCAGAGACACGGGCAGAGGGAGAAGCAGGCTCCACGCAGGGAGCCCCATGAGGGACTTGATCCCAGGTCTCCAGGGTCTCCAGGATCACGCTCTGGACCAAAGATAGGCACTAAACCACTGAGCCACCCAGGGATCCCCCAGCTTACTATTTTTTAAATAGAAGACAGAATATTAACCAATTGCAAGGTTTAGGTTCTTATAAAACAGATAGTCAAGTCTCCCATAACCTTAGATTATTTTTCTGGAGAGATGAAAAAAGGGTCTTTTTGGTCCTTTAAAAACTGCATACATGCCAAAAATTGTGTGTGAGAGAGAAATTAAAGAGAAGACATACACCAATCTTAGGTTATATCCCAGCTGCTGTTTCAGAAGGATCTTTGCATAATCCGAGTTACCCAACAGAGTGACTCTAATTGCAAATTCAATCACTCCTTGACTGAGGCTCAGAAATCAATTCCCAGTAAAATATGACACTCAGTCATTCAAAACAATAGAAAAGTCAATATTCCACCATCAGCAGTCTAGTTAGGACCTATTTCAATACAATACAAATTCAGTTCTTATACTCTATCGGGCAAATTTCTTCTATTCCACGAAACCTTGCCTAACATTACCAATAATCAAAACCATGATGGAAAATTATATGAAATCATGAGATTTCCAAGATTTGCAGAGAGAATTTTACTCAAAGACTTCTGATCTCAGACTTCTGATCTTTTCCTCAATTTATATCGATTGTCAACTTCACTTGTGTCCTTGTGGCTTCGCAATTTAAATTCAGAGAGGGGCCATCCATGGGAGGGAGAGAGTAATGTGGACAGCGGGCAAGGGACAAGGAGGGTAAATAGCCATCTTCAATCCAATGCTCTAGAATCTGATCTCAGATTGCAGAGCCCTGGAGTTTACTGCACTTATAGAAACTGAATGAAAATTGCAATACAATTTTTCAATAGGCCCCATTTTGGCATCATTTTTTCTAGCCCTGAAAGACTAGGGTAGAGAAAAGATGGAAGCCAGATATAGAATTAGAAACCAAGTGTAGATAGAAAACAGGCAAACAGTTTTGAGTTAGTGATTGTTTTCAAGACTGAAATTCCCAAGTTTTAACTTCCAATACTGATTTTACTTCTTACTTGGTTACCTTATCGAGTTACCTGCTGCCAAAATCTGTTTCACTTTCTCAACCCCGGACTCCCAGATATTCAGGTGTGATTCCTATTTCTTGGCTTGAACTTTTACTATCTCTAAATGAAATACGCAAAGCTTATGTTGTTTCCTCACATCACTTTTTTTTTTTTTTACCATTATAGCAATATTGTTGTTTGCCTATATGTTTGGGAAGAGGGTGTTTCTAAAAAGAATATATCTGATTAAGTGCACTGTTTATTTACTTCAGAATCCACCTTTTAAAAGAGCAGGACACAAGAGGCTTAGAAATGCATCCAAAATGAGAAACTCCAGTCAACTGATTACTCAGCTGGCAAAATGGAAATTTCAAGTTGCATAGACAGCTAATTGTGGCCTGCCTGTGGAATGACAGGTCTATAATTTTTAGTTTTGTGTTCATTGAAAGCCAGTCACCTTGACACTCAGTGCTCCATTATCCACCAGCCACCAACCATGTGATGGTGTTCAAGGAGTGACGGGCACTTTCCATTATGGGTGATGAAACACAGTTTTTTATTTGGATAAAGCTGTCCCGAGGGGAAAAAAAATTCAGGTGCCTACTTCTCCCCAGGAGCAACAATGGCACTGAAACACCTTTAATTCTAGAGAATCAACGTCTTTGTTCTTGTATAATAACAACCATCAGTTACTCTTGGTTTTCCTTGCCAACAGCCTTAAAGTGCCTGACTGTGTCACGATCCTAGCCTTTTAAATATAAATTTTGCCTCTTAATGTCAAGAGCTCTCCCAATTAAATTATATTATGTTACAAGAACTTGAAACCTGGTTAAAGCCTGCATCGCAAAGAAAGCCTAACATGTTTGTTCTTTGCGTTTTCCCTCCCTCAAAACTCTTTCCTTTGTTCTGAGGCTTCATGGGTTGGGGAAAATATTACTGAAGCAGGAGCCAGGTGATGAAATTGTAATCCAGGCTGCAAACTAAATTTTGGCTGTTGACTTTGCAGAAATCTATCACCTCTCTTAGCCTCAAATTCATAATCTTCTTCTAATAAGTAATCTTTAAAATACAAAGGCTGAAACTGAATATGTTCTCTTCATTCCCCTTTTCCTGGCAAGTCTCTGTTTCTAAATTAATATCGTTCACCTTAAAAAATATATAAAAGAGCTGGTTATTTTACCAGTGATATGAGTTTATTTGGGAAAAGAAAAGGAATTACAATTTGAGACAAGCAAACTATGGTGAACTATATGCAAGTCTGGAGAACAAAGGAGAGGGGTTGCTTCTGTAAGGAGAAAGCCAGAGCTGGGAGGGACTGTTCCACTAAGTTCTCATTGGCTGGGCTGTTGCCGGGCAAGGAGAAATTCTTCATTCCTCTTGCTGTTCATAAACTAAGCTTCTTGCTGTTGGAGAATGCATGGTTTGCTAATTACTGTGAATGGTAGTGTGTGAGATCTCCCTCTTCAGGGCTTCCTAACTCTATTTATATGAGATTCCCTTCATTTTCACAGTGTTAAGGTCTTGATCATAACATTTTCCTGGCTGCAAATGGCACTAAACTCCATTTGTCAAATGGGGCACTGAGGATACATTCAGCTGCAAGTAACAATAGTAGCTAACCGTGACTTAAACAGAAAAGATGATGATCTTACCTAACAGGATGTTTGGAGGCATATTGTTCAATGTTCTGCTTAGCAGCTCAATATTGCTATCAAGAACCCAGGCTCTTCTGTCCTTCATATGGGGGAGTTTCATCCTCAGATGTCATTTACTGGTTATAAAATGGCTGCTGTAGTACTAGGCATCAAAGCCTCAACAAGGATGAAGCTGGAGGACATTATGCTAAGTAAATAAGCCAAGCAGAGAAAGAAAAGTACTATATTGATCCCTTGTATATGAAATCTAAAAAAAAAATCATACTCAAAGAACCATAGAGTAGAATGGTGGTTGCTAGTGGCTGGTGGTTGGGGAAAAAATAGATGTTGGTCAAAGGGTACAAATTTTCTGTTATAAGATGATTAAGTTCTGGTTATTATAGTTAATAGTACTGTTCTGTATACCTGAAAGTTGTTAAGAAAGTAAATCTTAAGTGTCCTCAGCACAGACACCCATACACACACATAAAATAACTATGTGAGATGATGGATATATTAATTGATTTGATTGTGGTAATCATTTCACTAGCTATACATAAAATCATCATATTGTACACTTTCCAAAAAAACACATTTTACAGCCTAAATATATGCAATTCTTATTGTCAGTCATACTTCACTAAAGCTGGAAAAATATTTTTTTAAGAAATGTAATAAAATACCATGTCTACAAAAAATAAAGTCTCTCCCAAAAATTTCTAACAAGGAAGAGAAAGACTGAAAACGGCTCTCCAATTATTAGGAAGTAAAAACTTACCCAGAGGCCATGTGGTGGGATGACTAATACCCACCATACCTTTGCCTCAGTCCTCAGAACCTGTGAATATTACATTACATAGCAAAAGGATTTTGTAAACATGATTGAGTATCTTGAGATGGGAGATTATTCTGGATGACCTGAGTGAGCCCTAAATGTAATCACCAGTGTCCTTACAGGAGGGGGGCAGAAGGAGATTTGACACAGAAGAGAAGTAGGTGATACAGCGACTAGTGGGAGGTTGAAGCGATGTGAGGAAGGAATCATAAACCAAGAACACAGGTGGCCTCCAGAAGCTAGAAAAGGTGAAGGAACCAATTTTTTCCTGGAGTCTTTGGTGGGAAGAAACCTGCTCATATCTCCATGTTAGTGAGACTTATCCCAGACTATGGGCTTCTAGAACATGAAAAGAATACACTTGTGCATTAAAGCACCAAGTTTATAGCATTTTGTTACAGCAGCAATAGGAAACTAATACACGCACTTAGTGTACATTCCTTTACAACTGATTGGCCAGATATAGGCCATATGTAAGCCCCTCCTCAATACAAAGAAGGCTGGGATAATAAGTAGCTGGCAAACAGGAAGGAAAAGCATGCAACTGTATTAGACCTACCTTGATTCACCTGGGGCTGGCCATATTGTGGAACTCAAACTGGAGCCCTTTCAGCATATAAGAAGGGAGAGGGGTAGAAAATTAGGAGAGTTTGCTATATCAAAGTTCAAGGAAATTTATTAATCTTGAGATGGTTGTGATATTCCAGCACAGTATTTATTAAGTGCCTAGTCACTCACCTGAAAATCTTCAGTGACTTTCAAAGTTCTCCTTGGTCTGACCCTTGCTTATCTTTTCAGCCTATCTCCCATCACTCTCTAGGGATCCAGCCTTACTGGTTTTTCAGCTTTGGTCACAAATTAGGCTTTCTTCTTCAAAGTCACCCCACCATTCAGTTTGCTTGCCATGAAAACCATCCTTGCCACTCCCCCCCATCTCCCCTCCCACACTCTTGGCTTAGCTAAATTTCACTGACTTCGACTGTCAGCTCAAACAGTAGTTCCTCAACAGTATTGCTCCTGACCACCCCAGACTAAGTTAGGAACCCTTGTTACAAGCTACAAGGTAGTAGCATCTTTTATGTAATACATCAGACTGAGAACTACCTGTTTGATACTGTGTCATCCACCAGGCTGGGGTACCCCCTGGTTCCAACAATAGAAGAGCATCCTTGGGTGGGTCTGGACCAGGAAATAAGGTCAGTGCTGTTGGCTAAGGAGGAAGCAAAATAAAAAGAAGGCAACACAACTGTTTCCTATCTGTTTCACTGTTCTGATCTGAATGTTTGTGCCGTCCTCCCCAAATTCATAGGTTGAAATTCCTAATGTCCAGTGTTATAGACTGAAGGAAGTTCTTAGGTCATGAGAGACAAGTCCTTGTGAATGAGATCAGTGTCTTTGTAAAAGAGGTCCCGGAAAGTTTGCTAGCCCCCTGTGAAATAATAGAAAGTGCATATGTTGGTCTCTGCCCTGGTTCCTGACAGAAAGTTCCTAAAGCTTTTGTAAATTCCTGAATGACATGAGCACTAGGAGCATCTTTTGTTCTAATATTTGATCTTTGACCTGGTTCCCAACACAGAACTTCTAAAGGCCTTGGAATCTCCTAGGTAATCGGAGTGTCTTTTGTTCTAATGAGGCAACTCACAGGTGGGCTTCTAGATAGCTTCAGGATGGGGGCCAGCCATCAGAAAGACCCAACCATGACGGGAAACGTGGAACTTTCAGCCCCACCCCCTACTCTTCTGGAAGGGGAGAAGGCTGGAAATTGAGATTATGATTCATCATACCTATGTGATGAAATCCTTATTGAACTCTCGAAAGTACAGGTTTTGGAGAGCTTTCAGGTTAGCCAACACATCCAGGTCCCAGGAGGGTAGCGCACCCCAACTTCATGGGAACGGAAGTTCCTGCACCTGGGACACTTCCCGGCCTCACCCTGCGTATCTCTCCTTCCGGCTGGTCTTTCATATCTTGTATCATATCCTTTATTACATAATAAACTTGTAAACATAAATAAGTGTTTCCTAAGTTCTATGTCTGTTCTAGCAAGTAGTCCAATCCAATGGAGGTGGGGTTCATGGGAACCTCTGATTTATAGCCAAGTCAGACAGAAGTTGTAGGTGACCTGGGGACCTCCTACTTGAGATTGGGATCTGAAGTGGGGGGCAGTCTCTTAGGACCTGTAGAGTCTGTGCTAACTCCAATTAGTGTCAGAATTGGATTGAATTGCAGGACACCTGGCTAGTGTCACAGAGAATTGCTTGGAGTAGGGAAAAAAAATCCATACAACTGGTGTCAGAAGTGTTGTGAATGTGGTAGTAGTGTGTGAGTAAAGGAGAGACACAGAAGTGTATCTTTCCTTTATACATTCCACCATGTGAATTTTTCCTTCCACTATGTGAGGGAGGCACTCATGAGCCAGAAAGAGGGCTCTCACCAGAATGAAACCAACCTGGTGCTTTGATCTTGAACTTCTCAGCCTCCAGAACTAAATTTCTGTTGTTTGAGATACTCAATCTGTGGCATTTTGCTATAGCAGCCTAAACAGATTAAGACACCATGTGAGCACTATTTCCATTAGGTATCAGACATTCTAGCTTTTGGTTTGTACTGTTTTGGTTTGTTTGTTTGTTTTTTTTATCTTTTTATCATAGTCCCCACTAACATGTCAGTATATTACCTTGAAATTATTGCAAAGGAACCACTTTCAGAGAATGTGTGAAGAGGAGAGGTGTTGAAAACCGCCCCCTCTACCCAAGCAGTCAAACTCCACCTACCTTATTGACCACTTTATGAGCAGAGCTGGGCACAAAGTATTCTGTGAGGAAACTAAATTTATTAAATAGAAGCACCAAGCTAAGTAGTGGAGCTATACAAGTAAACAAGATAGACCTCTGACAAAGTGGTCAAACCCACCAAATTGCACAGAACTATGCTTCTTAAAATTTGGTCCACCAAACACTTGCATCAGGATCACCTACAGTGCTTGTTTAAGAGGAATATTCTGGGACCCCCACTCTAGACTTACTGAATCAGATTTTCTTTGGGAGTAGTACTCTGGATGATTTTAGACCAAGAAAAGTTCAAGAACCATTGTCATAAACTAAAAACAAAAATAACTAATTCTATTTTTTTTAAGATTTCCATTTATTTATTCATGAGAGACACAGAGAGAGAGGCAGAGACACAGGCAAAGGCAGAAGGAGAAGCAGGCTCCCCACAGGGAGCCTAATGGGGGACTTGATCCCAGGACCCCAGGATCATGCCCTGAGCTGAAGGCAGACACTCAACCACTGAGCCACCCAGGCATCCCTAATTTTATTTTTTTCTATCCAAAAATAATTTTGTTCTCATTGGGTTGCTTCTAATCTTTTCAAAGCTTCACAGACACTCGCCTTCTCTTCCATGTATATTTAGTACAATGCTTTACACACACCTTACTCAATTAGATATTGCATCAACCGAGTGATTTCAGGCTTTTCATCTATTCCTTCATGCAACTATAGAACTAACATACCGTTTACACCACAGGAGAGCTTACACTTGGGGAATTGTGTTTCATCTAATTTCTTACAATTAATGAATAAGTCCTATCAGTTTTAACGGTGTTATCTCAGGCCTACATTTTGGTGTAAATTATTTATTCTACTAATTTAATGGCAAACAGTCACAAGGCGAGCTTAAGGCAGTAATTTCACACGTGTATTGGTTATAGGTTAATTATTTAGGTGCCACAACCAGCTTTGCAATAATGAACTCTCCTGGGTAGACCCTATAAAATACATTCCTCGGCTTAAAAAAAAAGGCTTAATGTTTTGAAGTTTCTAACACTGAGGTTTATATAACTTCTGAGTTGTACTGAACTGAAATTTTAGGGAAGAAACTGAGGAATGTTTTTGTCAAGCAAAAGACGAAGAAGAGACCAGATGAAGAAAGAAAGAGCAAGCATGTTTGCAAAAAATTTATATGAAAGTAATGAAAATTAGTGGTGGTTTAGATCAAAGAATTACAGTAATTAAACACCCAAATTTTAGAGCATGACATATTTTTTAAAGGCCCTTAAATTTCTCCATTTGTATTTTTTTTTTAAGATTTTATTTATTTACTCATGATAGACATAGAGAGAGAGAGAGGCAGAGACACAGGCAGAGGGAGAAGCAGGCTCCATGCAGGGAGCCCGATGCGGGACTTGATCCCGGGACTCCAGGGTCGCGCCCCGGGCCAAAGGCAGGCGCTAAACCACTGAGCCACCCAGGGATCCCCTCTCCATTTGTATTATATAGACTTACTATTCATAGTATCTCATGCTCAATTAAAATCATTCATTCATTTGATCATAATAAATGGTCAAAAAACCTCACAACTATTTTGATATAACAGGGGTTCCCAACCACTATGAAGTGATACTGGTGTGCTCTAAATCTTCCACAGGGACATGCTAAAATTTGATCTCTTGGAAAACTTTATTACCAAATAGGATATATATAATGAGCTTAGATGAGGTGTTGAAGAGCTCATGCAATGTGGTATATTATAGGATAAAAACTGTGAGGAGTAAAAGATGAAATATTAAGCCACAACTTTTGAGAAATTGTGCATAAACTGAAAAGCTTGAGAAGTTTGCCTCCTGATTGTATAAATCAGTGAGTTAAACAACACTCTCAGATAACAACACGAGGCTGATGTGCTACCCAATGAACACAGTGTGTTGATAGACATGAGTTAATGCCTTGAATATTCTGCCAAAAGTTCTGTGCTCAAAATCCAAAGAGTTGAGGCCCACTGCCATACAGAGTGATAAATAATAGCTAAGGCACAGATATGCACAAGTATTTGGAGACATAGAAGAGGAAACTTTATTCTGTTTAGGTTTGCTGACTAAGGGATTTTCCTTGAAGAACTGAAATCATGTAGAAAATAATGCGATCTATGGGGGCAATTAGTTTATTTTCCTTTCTCACTAGGAAAGTGGTGAGCAGAAAGTCAGGCGGTTCCTTTCAGAAGGGAACAGACACTCAATGTGTTGGGGGAAGATAAAGGATTTCTGTTGGCATAGTCAAAGATCCAACAACCCCATCACTTGAATGTCGACATCATCTTCATCTGCTTTCCCTTGCATGATAAAGAGACATATATTCTCTTGTCTTCCAAAGCTGAGATGTATTAGGTTAGCAAGCCAACTTTTCACCTTTGAAAATCTGGGTCCACTTAAGCAATGTGTGAAATGAAAGCTTTCAACAGCTGATGCCCATATAAATCCAAAAACTTTCTTATCTATTTCATTGTCTTGATTCATGATCTTCAGAAAATCTTTTTAGTTCTACTCCATTATTTTCTTCCTTTTCCCTTTGTTCCACTCAGCACTTAGAATGAATCTCAACCCCATGAACCCCTTTCTTTAAAAGTCCAGTAGCCATTCAGGGGCACCTGGGTGCCTCAGTGGGTTAAGTGTTGGACTCTTGATTTTGGCTCAGGTCATGATCTCAGGGCCGTGAGATCATTGACCCTACATACGTGTGCTCCTCTGCTTCTCTCCTTCTCCATCTCCCATTGCCACTCCCCCTGCTTGTGCTCTCTTTCCCTCTCTCTCCAATAAATAAATAAGTAAATCTTAAAAAAAAAAAAAGCCATTTATGCTTCTATTCCTCTCACTCATACTCACAGAAAGTTCCTGTGAAGGCCTGAAATAGTCTCAGTCTCTGATGAGCAACTGGTGAGCTCTGCAGTTGATGTGGCATCTCTGGAGCTTTTCTGTATTCGTGTCTCATTTAGATTTTTTGCTCATGGGCAAATTCACATTTTTCAGAAACTGATTAAAGGGTTAACAAAAGGGAACTATCATCTCAGTTCTCTGTGATAGAACAGATTTTCAGTTTTCTGAAAATTGTGACTTACCATAGAATTAACTATCTATATGCTTCTCCCATTCCCCAAAATAGCATCAATATTTTATCTCCTGGGACTTTAAATATCTTATAATGGGTAGTGGGATCATATAAGATTTTAGCATTTATGTAATTTTAGACCTAAAATGGAATGTAGTCCTTTGATGAGCAACTGTTGGTCTCAGAGGATGACTCTTGCCCAGCTTCTCCATAGGATCTAAGACCTAATTTCAGCATGAATAATTAGAAAAGTGCCTCCATTTTTGCTGCTTTTTAGTATATTCGGTTTAAATTATAAATGTATATGTTTTCCTGAGATGTGGTAAAATAATCTTCATTTTAAATGAAAAACAAATGTGTCTTTTTAACATGATATTTTTTCTGAGTGGCCTTTTAATTTCAAAAATAAAGTTAATTACTATCGACGATACAGACCACTGTACTTCAATATAATGAAACTGAGCCTCTAAAAAGTAAATGACTTGACCTTGGACATCTGGTCTGTATGTAAGGAGATTTAAAGTCTTCATCCTAACAGTAAGTTAAAAAGCTGAACAAACTGAAAAACCAACAACTCATATTTGTCAGAGAAGTCAGGTGACGGGGCACATCACTGTCCTCCAAATTGGAGAGATAGATGGCAGTACAGAAAATCACAACTTACCTGAGCACAAACTTACAAGCAGAAACCCACACAGGGACCAATATCAGTGTAGGAAACCTGAACTATAATTGACAAATTGCTGGAGGCTAAGTGTAGACAAGCCTGAGAGAAAACTGCAGAGGGACCCAGTCATAGGGAGGCCCTCACACTTTTGTGTTTCACTTTCAGAAGCCCTAAACAGATACTCATAGTCAATATCAGGGGGGAAAAATTCCCTGAGCTTTCTGCAAAGGGAGGGAAAGAGAGACAATTTTGAAATATGCTAGAGAGACAATTTTGAAATACTCTTTTCTTAAAAACAAGGGCTACCCTCAGAAGAAATTATTTTACCAGAATATAAGCTACTGGAGTGATGTCAGTTACCTGGGGGAAGGAGAGAGATACCTAACTCTAGACTCTTCTAGCCATCCACGTAGGGAAATGGAAATACACAAGTCTAGCCCCCACCAACCATTCTCTTCCACTTAAAGTGAGGCAGGGAGAGACTGAAAAGAAAGCACTAGTGAAGATCATAGTCCAGGGCCACAGCCTCACCAAAGCACTGAGACCAAATCATGGGACTCTAAAAGCTTCCTCTTCCCACCCCACCTTCCCACTGTATTACTAAAGGCCTATTTACTGTAGTTTCTTTTACCCAGTACATCATGTCTGCCTTCTAATAAAAATTTGTAAAGAATACTAAAAGGCAAAAAAGAACAACAACAAAAAATCACACACACACAAATGAAACTAAAAAACCCACTGTAGTTTAAGGAGCCTAAACAAAATTCAAAACTAAAGTCAGGGGATGCCTGGGTGGCTCAGTGTTTGAGCATCTGCCTTTGGCTCAAGACGTGTTCCCAGAGCCCTGGGATTGAGTCCCACATCAGGCTCCCCACAGGGAACCTGCTTCTCCCTCTGCCTATGTCTCTGCCTCTCTCTGTGTGTGTCTCATAAATATATAAAAATCTATAGGGTGGCCTGAGTGACTCAGCGGTTTAGTGCTGCCTTCAGCCCAGGGCCTGGTCCTGGAGACCCGGGATCGAGCCCAATGTCAGGCCCCCTGCATGGAGCCTGTTTTTCCCTCTGCCTCTCTCTCTCTCTCTCTCTCTCTCTCTCTCTCTCTCATGGAACAAATAAATTTAAAAAAATTTTTTTAATCTAAAAAAAAAACTAGACTCAGAAATGCCAAAAACTTTGGCATTATCAGACTGGTAATTTTTTTTAAAACTATGATTAATACAGTAAGAGCTTTAGAGAGAGTAGACAATATGAAAAAAAAAACAGATGGACTATGTAAGCAGAGGGGTGGAGATTCTAAGAATCAAAAAGAAATGCTATAGATCACAAACACTGTAACAGAAATGAAGACTGTCTTTGATGGGCTCATTGGTAGACTGCATACAGCTGATGGATCTCTGAGTGTGAGAATATGACATTAGAAACTACCAAAACTAAGAAAGAAAGAGAAAAAAAGACTCAAAGAAAAAGAACACCATATCCAAGAACTGTGGGACAACTACAAAAGGTGTAATAATACCTGTAACTGGTATACCAGGCAGAGAAGAAAGACAGAAAAAAACAGAAGCAATATTTGAAATGATAATGACTGAGACTCTCCCCAAATTAACGTCAGACAACAAACCAAAGATCCATGAAA